>NC_080595.1:26275291-26542791 GCF_027887145.1 Ammospiza caudacuta
TGAGCAGCCAAGACCCCTGCCAGGGGGCTCAGAGACCCTGGCACAGAGCCCAAGATGCCTGTGGTTTTGATTATGACCCATGGAGCAAATTACCAACCTTGTATAAAGATCTGCAAGCCACAACAGTTTAAGTAGAATGATAGTGAATTTATCACAAGGTGGAAAAATAGATTTTTTGGGGCTTTTAGAAAGGGGGCTCAGGGGTCAAGATGGAGGAATCTGAGTGTGTCCAGCCTTTCTCCTTCTTCTTCTTGGCCTCCATCTTCTGCTGTGATGCTGGCACTTTTAGATTAGTTTAGAGTAGAAGCTCACTGTCTAACATAGGTGATAGGTATTGGAAAGTAATTGTAAACATTGTACATGTAGTTTTTAGTATAAAAAGATAACACTGCCTGGGGGCGGGCAGAGTGCCTGGACTGTCCTGCTGAGCAGACCTCAGCTGGACAGGAGAAAGAATTTCATAGATAAGAAACAATAAACAACCTTGAGACCGAGAACTGAAGAACTCTGACTCCTTCTTCAACGGCTGGGCTGGGAAAAGAAACTTTCTAACGCATCTCGGGGTCACTGTGACCAGCAGAGATCCCGAGAAGTAGGTTCCTTTTTTAAAGTTTTCTCATTGCACAGTCACTAAGAATAGACTTCTGTGACTCTTACATTTTATCCTCTTCAGGCTGGCTGCTAAGTATGTGTTTAAAAACCCAGGTGTGGTCTGCAGGTTTACATGTGGCAGGGCAGGTGGAGTGAGAGCCGGTAATAGAGATCAGCAGGAGATCTCCATTTCGTGCTCTTTCCATCACCTCTGAAACAAGGTGCTCCACAGCCATGCCGTGCAATCTGCAGCTCTGAGACTGCACTCTATTTTTGTCATCTCAATTTCTTTCTTCTTTTGCTGACCTGAAGGACTAATCCCTTTTCTGTGCCTTTCTGTCAGTCAGTTCCTGCAGCACAGCTCCTGACTGCTGTCGTGCCTGGAACATAGTTTAATCAGCGACAGGAGGTCTTACTCTTCAGCCCAAACCTGAGAGGACAGCTCAGTGCATGTAAGCAGCTCCCTAAACGGTTGTGCACTGAATATTTGTGCATCCCCCACCTTCCCTGGACACGTCCATCATTAAATCACCCCAAGCCTGCTGAGAGTGCAGACACACCTGTGTTCACCCTGGTGCAGGAGAATCCCTCATTACAGATTCCAGGACTCGGTGTGTCTGAGGCATGCTGGCTGGCCTCTGCCAAAACCTTGTGAAATAAATAGGGCAGGAGATCTTTCTCCTTTTAATGCCTTTATTAAATATCGGCTTGGGTAGGAAGAATCAACGGGTCATGCTCACGCCCATGGGGGAGGAGGAAAAGTGCAGCTTTGTCCAGTGGTCTGCAGGCAGAGCTGGGGGTTCCATTCTCACAAGAACACCGGGAGATTCCCACTTTTTTGGTTTGACATTCGAGTGCCTCTGTCCAGCCAACATCTTTTAGGTTAGGGTGAGGGGTGAAAAGGGTCTTAGCAGATACTGGATTCTGTTCCTCACGTCTAGGCATCACTTTGACCCCTCAATTCTGTGTTGGCTCATTGTTTTTAGGGGTTTTTCCTAGGTTTGGTGAGGGGCTTCCTCATTTTCATGCCAGCCCTGATGTCCCCTCCTCTTCACCGTCCCGGCTGCCATCCTCCTGGAAGCAGCAGGGTGTTACTCCACAAAAAAGGGAATTCCCAACCATAAGCAACAGGTAGGTAATGAAAAACTATAAACAACAGGTGATTACCACAACCAACAGTTAGAACTCCACCTTGGCAGCAACTGGCCTAATTGGTGAATTCTGCAACCTTTAAGAAAATGGGCAACTTTTCTACTCATGACACTTGTCCCAGCAGTCACCACACATTTGGCCGTGTCAGGGGTGCCAGAGCCCCAGGCAGAGCCCTGTAGCATTCCTGTGGTAAGGGCAGGCTGGGAGAAGTGGCCAGTCCTTGGCTGCCAGGAATGGTCAGGGCTGTGCTAACCTCAGAGGCGCTACCTGCGTTTACAGGGCACAATCACCACCAGGGCCCTCAATGGGACACATGGTCCTAATCCTCTTCTTATTGGATAGCTGTGCACATCACAGTGAGACTCACTGGCTGTGCTGGGCAATCAGCAGAGACCTCAAGGACTGAGTGTCAGAGGAAATGGAATGATTGCTGCCTCCACAGCTGTCCCTCCCACCAGGCTGGAGCAGATGGCAGGCGAGGAGCTCTCCGTATGGTACCTGTTTGGTCACTGGAAAGAAGGCCATTTCTCAGGACACTTACAGCCTTCATAAAGAATAAATAAACCACCCAGTGAGCTGAATAATAGCTCTAACAGCTGTGAAATACCTTAGAGAATAAATGTGCAGGTAAATCCTGTCACAAAGCCATCTGAATCAGGATTCTGAAACCCATGTGAGAGTTGACCGATGTGTTTCTGCTGGAAACAGCATTCCTCGATGGTGTGATGATTTTGTTACAGTTGGTATCATAACTCAAAACTGCATTTATCTGTCTTTGTCAAGCACCACGATGGTATGGAGGGAGAAAAAAAATCTGTTGTGTAAGCTCAGGGAACATTTTATGCAACTAAATCTTTCTTTCTTCTTTCCCTTGTGCTATTGCCTCAGCCATTTTCGAGCTGGCCCTGCTACTTTTTATAGTGCCATAGTGCCCATGGGTGTCTATCTCCACCTTCCAGCCTTCTTTTGCTAGCATACAATGAGCATCAGTTCAATGCCAAAGATCAGCCCCCTGGAGCCAGTGTGATTTTTGGCCCCTCTCTCTGTCCCTTTTCAAATCCTCAGAAAAGCTTTTCAGTAGAGATAATGAATTATTCTGCAGAAGCCAATTCAGTTTCTGGAACACTGGACTCAGACATCACAGAACTAATCCTCTTGTAGCCCTATCACTGAAAACACATTAATGTTTCTTCCCTTAGGCTTCCTTGCATTTCAGCTGCTGGTCCAGGAGCAGGTTCATTCTGGCTGAGCTGCGTTTCATGAATCATGACAAGCCACTTTTTGCAGAGATCATAATCATTCTAATCTTCTATCATTATGTCCCAAAGCATCAGTAATGTGCTAGATAAATATTTGCAGCACAAAAGAGACCTCCACTCCCTGTGGCTGTGCTGGGTTAAAATTTGATTTCTGTTTTGAGCTCTTCTCTGGTCTAAAGTTTGAGTGCGTGACAGGCACAGATGATTTGCTCAGAGCAGGGCTGAAACGAGAGTAAAGAGATGGTGGAGGCATCCCAAGGCAGGTTCTGCTGTGATGGATGCATGGATGAGGTTCCATGCTGGTGTGAACAGAGTGGGGTCAGCACAGCTTGCTGGTGTACCTTACACTGAATATCCAGTCCTTCAGGGCAATAGTGACTGACCTGCAGCCACCAGAAATGTACTTCAGCAAAAGGAAACATCTGAATATAACATCTGAAACATTAGAGCACCAGGTCTGCTGTTTGGCCTTCTGGGGTGAGACTCAATCCACCCTGCATACACATGTGCTCTCTTGCTCAACAGAGCACTGACTGCTGCTGCTCGGTTTGCTTTGGCCTGTCTGCTCCTCCACGGTCACCAGAGCAGCAACAAGCGCTGTATTTCTCATACTTTACCATATTAATTAATACATTGATTACTGCTTGAATATTGGCCTAGTCAAGCTTCTTATTTATAGCATCTACTTCTGTAGATCACCTTTTGCTTAAGAGACTGAGCCGTGCTTGTTCAATCTCTGCATTTAGCACCTGCCCCAGCGGAGCTCCCCTGCCCTGGCTGCTGATAGTGCTGGGTAATGCTGGGAATGAATGAGTGCTGTGCCTTCAGGAAAGGACAGTCGTTCACTTGGGTTTAAATGACATCTAAATAATTTCACTAAATAGATCAAAATTACAGGCTCTAGAGTTAGAATAAGTCTCAGCATTTTTGGGATTGGAGTTTCTGCTGTTGACCTCCCACACTGAGAGAAATACATGTCTGTGCGTGGGCAATGCTACATAGCTTTTGGAAAATGGGCGTTTAACTGAAGGAACTATGTTCAAGACAGTTAAGATTTACCTTAAGAATTCACATTTTGAAGAGAGCAATTTTGATAAAATCTGGAAAAACAAACCCTACCATTCCCTTGTGATGCTTTTTAAATGGCTTTTTAGGGACCCACAGGGAGCAGCTCAAGTGTCCCCTTGTCCCTGTGACACTCAGGCTCTCCAGGCTTTAGACATCAGGTCAGGAGGCAGCAGAGGCAGCACTCTCCCTCAGCCTGACCAAAACACTGTGTGCAAGAAAGGGTGAATTGTCGTGCCTGCCCTCTGCTTTCCCAGCCCATCTGAGCCAGAGTCTCTTGCAGCCTCTGCAGCAGCAGATCTCTCCATGGAGGCTTGAGAGGTGAACGTGGATGGAGAGCAGGAAACAGCCTGGCCAAAGGGAGAATCCTCTCCAGGGCCAGGCCTGTGGGAGGGCTGCAGTGTGCCAGCTTTTTCTCCCAGCTGTGCCAAGAGCTATTTGAGGCTTTTGGCCAGTGCTAGAGTGCCCAGCAGGTCAGTGGAGCAGTGCAAGCAGCACCCCAAATGCTGGGTTCAAACTTCCTTAGATGCAAGGGCTTCCCGTGTGCTGTGTGGGTGACCTTGGAGAGAGTCCATGGATATAAATGGCATCTCAGAAAATGTGGGCTTAATTCAAATGCCCACAGGGTGCCCCTCTCTGAAACACCACCATTTCAGAAACTTTCATTCTAAAGCAGTTGTTAGAACACGCAAGGGCTGGTCCTACTTCCCCCAGCTGTGGAATGCAGGCTTTAAGGTTTCAGGGTGTAATGACAGAGAGATTTTGTACCCTGCATCTTTTCCTTTTAAGTGTTTAAAAGAAGCTTCTGTGAGACCCAAGCAGGAGCACAGGCACACCAGAGCTCTGTCTGTCTGAGTGGGAGGAGTTGGCTTTCTCTGGGAGCCTCTACACAAACAGTGTGATCCCACTGGGACTCGTTGAGTTTTCAGTTCTTGCCCCCAGAGACCCTTACTCCTGTTTTGTCCTTCACTCTCAAATCCCCAAAGCAGTTACTGAGGTTTCCTTGTCCTTTTTTCTTCCTACCACTCTCTCCTGGAGGGGGTGTATGTGTAAAAGTTTGTGTTTCTGGCACAACACATCCCATGAAGTTTCAGTGATACAAATGAGGTTACACACTGAATGGGGCAATTAATTGATTCCCTCCATATTTGTATTCAGAGAAATGATGGCATTACCATTACACTCCCTCCCTTTTTAAATTCCTTTCCAAATCAGATTAAATCCCTCCTCCCCCTGCACTGATTTTAGTTGACTCTGGAACAAACTCAAACAGAGCACGGACAAAGCCTTGGTCCTGTTGAATTTAATGGCAAAACTCCTGTTGTACTGAATTTTGAGCAGTGAAAAATTCACTTTTGAATGAAAGAGGACAAATAATTTGAAGCCTCTTGGAGCTAATGAAAATCTCTCAATTGCCGTCAGCTGGATTTGTATCAGTGTAAGATAAAATAACACATATTTTAGTAAGACAGAGACAAAACCCCTTCAAATATTTTGTGAAAGTAGTCATGTCTAGTACTAGAGAAATTTCCATCACATAATGAAAATTCATGTTTAAGGAATTATTACCCCTGCAAAGGTGGTATCATGCACTGTATCAGCATTTGAGATGTGGTCATTTTAAAAACCAAGAACCTTGGCAATGCCCTTTGGAGATAATTGTTTGTTAAGAGTGTACATCAGGAATCAAGCAATCACAGAGAGTGCAATTAAGTGCATAATCACAGATATTTTTGACATCTGTCTACTTACAGGCTCCATGGCATTTTTTTGCATCTCCCTCCCTTGTGTCTTCAATTAATTTATCGTGACCATCTGTGTTGTATTTTTTGCTGCTCAGCTTGCCTTACTACATCTGGTTTTTGGCTGAGTATTTCAAGACACTTCATCATTTTCACTCAGAGCTAAAAGAACAGAATTTGCATTTACTCAGTTAAGTGGCCTGGTTAAGATAACCAGCAATTAAACAGAGCACTACACTACTATGAAACTCTTAAGTGGTGAACAGAAAGGCAAGAAATGCAGTTTAAAAGCTGCAGCTCAGGTTTTGTGGTTCTGCACAGAGTTAAAACCATCAGGGTTCTACATCTGCTCTGGGCTCACTGTGCACACAGAGCAGGGACAGGCCATGGCAGGAGAGGTGTTTGTTATTGTGCTCTGGGGGGTCTCCATGAGGGTGTAAGTGGATTGCTTATGCCTAATTTCCTGTTCTTAAATTTCTTCCTTTGCTGTTGTTAATACTAATTTTAAGCAATGATTTCCCACTCCTGGCATTGTAACACCCTATGATTCTCTTTTCTATGGCTTCAGGATTCTAGGTTGTAATAAACCATAGCTATCATCTTCTCCTAAAAAAGGGAAGGAGAGCAAAAATAAAACCAGCATCAGAGTCTACTCAGATACAACAAGGGGCCTGTCACTCAGGAGCTTGTAGAAGGTGACAGCAGAAAGGCTGTTCACTTCAGTCTCAGCTCTTTCTGCAATAATTCTATGGCAAGTTTACCCCAGAGTCCTGGATAAAGTAGAGCCTGCTCTGAATAGTTCTGACTTTTCCTGAGAAAGAGCTGTATACCATGCCCATGGTCCAGCCATGCTCTGGAGCTCCATATATAAGCATGTGTCCTTTACTGGCCCAGGACTCTCTCTCCTTTCTGAGCTGATTGTCTCACCCTCCTGGCCAGATGTCCCTGCCAGTGCACCTCCACAGCACAGATAACAAACCCCAGCCTTTCAGCCCTTTTGGGCACAGGCAGCAACCCAACAACCCAGCCAGAACATGTGGAGGGAGAAAGGGGGCAGGGAGAGGGGAGAGAAAGAAATCTGTGCTGCAAGAGACCTGGCAACATCAGCAGGCATTCTTAAATGGGCCTCAGCCTTGCAGAGCCTGGGGACTGCTGCTAGAGACTGAATGAACTTTCTCTTGTTTTGCTCACGATACACTTCTGTGTGGGTGGGCTAACTGGATTTGAAGTAAATAGCATGAAGATCTTTCCAGTAAATGAAAAACTGTTTTGCTGAGGGAAAACAAGCGCTAAAAACAAAAACAAAAACCAAAAACAAACCAAACAAGGTATATTACTCTGATTATTCTGAAAGTGGCACTTTTCTAAGGAAGATTGTAAGTTTGTGAAAAAGCAGAGTTCCCTCTGTGAGCCCCATTATATAACTAGGATGCTTCAGCAGCTCAGACAAAAGCCAGCAGGCCAAATACAACCCTACCATATTAAATTTGCTTTCTGTCAGTGATTGAGAGAGATTATTTGCTTGTGGTTGGAGCCATGCAGAAGACAGCAGCAATGTGATTACTGAAGTCCATCCTCAGTGCCATTGTCAGAGGTCCATGCCTTTGGCACCAGAATATGAAGGCTCTGCAGGCAATACCTGCAGTGTTAGCAGAGTGCTCAGGTGAGCCAGGGCAGCATCTGATAAATGATGAGAAACAGCAGGCCCAAGTGCACTGCACCACACACTGCTCAAATGCACCACAAATTGCAATATGGTGAAAGCTGACTGTCATGGAGTCTCCTGGGAAATGTACCACTGGATAAACCTTCCCTCCATCTATGGTACCAGAGCATTGCTACCAAGCCACTGATGATCTGATGCTGACTGATCTGGTAAATCCTGTCAGTACAACAGTGAGAGAATCCTTGGTTTCAGCTGCTAAATAAAGTATAGGAGAGATGAATGATTTTTCAGTTGTCAGGCTTATATATCTGCAAGGAAATGTTCCCAGAGATATTCCCCAGTCATCAGTGTCTCTGATTCATGACAAGAACTTCCAGGAATTCACTGCATTGAAAAGATAACCTGGAAAATATACCTGAAAACTAAGCATTTTCAAGGGAGTTTTATTCTGCACTAGTCAGAGTTGATGACTTTTGAAATAGGTTTTAATGTATGAGAATATAATGGTCTTTATTTGTGTAAGATGACTTTTCACTTAAATTCAACAACCCATTTAGAGCAGAGCATACCCAGGACGCTGTAAACCTCCACAAACTGAGCTGGCATTGAGGCTCAGAACAGACAAGGAATCCTCCACAGAAAATTAGCACAGAAAAATGCTTCCCATCTCTTCGTTACTCCAGTTGTATTTTTTTATCTAATAATAAATGAAACTTTAAAACCCCCCATGCTCATACATTTTAATCTAGACTGCACTGGGAATCCTGTTATCTGTAATATTTTCAGCTGGGCTGTTTTGGTTTACATGTGTGCTGCACACACATACACGGTCTGAAACAGCTCTGCCTCTGCCTGTGCCTGTGCTGCATGAACACCAAGAACTTGGGCCATCATTTGTGCAAGCTTTTCAGTGGGGCATGCTCGACTTCACACACATGCTCGGGTCGGAGGTGTCATTGAGTGCTGTCACCTGTCCCTGTGCTGTCCCCACCCAAAGTGTAGCTCTGCAGCCCTCTGACACAGCCTGGCTCTCCTGGGATTTGATGGGGGTTTGGCCAGTGATACTGGGGATGATTTTGCACATTTTTGTACTGTAGGAAGAGGCTGGGTGAGGAACTGTGGACTCACAGAGAACACTGTGGCCGTGTGTGTGACTGGGACCATGTAGTTCAGCGCCCTGCAATGAGCAGGGACATCTCCAGGTAGGTCAGGCTGCTCAGAGCATTGTCTTTTAATATTTCCATGGATGGGACATCCACCTCCTCACGGGGCAACCTGGGCCAGTGTTTGTAAAAACCTTCCTCCTCTTCTTCTCCTCCATGCCCTTCCAACTCCCGTGCCGACCCCTCATCCTTCTTCATCCCTCCAAACCCTCGTGGCTTCTGTGGCTGAAGACTGCTCTGTTCTGTCCTGTTCCGTTCCCAAAGGACTTGGTGAGAAATGAATGAACAGTTCCAGTTTCCGCGCCGTTATTTGTCGGTGCTAATTCCGTGTACAGCAGTGGGTCCCCGCGGGGTCTGACGCCGTGCCGCTCCCGCTGCCGGTGCACGGGCGGAGCTCACGGTCCCGGACCGAGCATCGGGCATCCCGTGGTCGCTATGGGAACGGGGCGGGCGGGGCGCGGCGGCGGCGGCTGCGGAGCGGCGGCTCCGCTCAACTTCGGCAGCGGCGGCGGCGAGAGGCGCTGCCCCGGCTGGGCGGGACGGCAGCGGGCAGCGCGGTGAGGAAGAGGAGCGGGAGGAGGAGGAGGAGCTGGGGACACGGCCAGCAGGGTGCCCGGTGGAGGGGACCGCTGTCTCTGCGGCGAAGAGCCCGGGCTGGGTGCCCCGGTCCCTGTGCGGGGAGCGGGCACCGCCCGGCCCGAGCGGCTCCCGGCAGGGCGCGGGGTGCGGCCGCCTCCGCCGGGACGGCCCCGGGAGCGAACCCCGCCTGCAGCTGCAGCCGGTCCCGGTGCCCTCAAGCACCTGCGTTTCTTCCGAGGGCCGCCTCAGCTGCAGGGTAGAAAACGGCACAAAGTTTCCGTGGTTTGGAGGGACTTTTAAACTGGTGCCGGCTCTTGGCGGGAGGCTGAGTGAGTGTGCGGAGGGAGCGGACCGAGCCCTAATCGCTCCAAGGCACTGCTCTAAGCGCAGCTGTTGTATCTCGTCACCAGGGCTAATCCGCAGCCCGGTGTGGGTTTAAGCCTGCTGTGCCAGTTAGAAGGCTTGACTGCAAGCCACGTCCTCCTCCCGGTACCCTCTCCGCTCGCCCTGAGTCCGTCTGTCCGCAGGAGCAGCGGGAGCGCTGGTGCCAAAGGTGAGGCGGGATGGGTGGGCAGGGAAGGGAAGGGAAGGGCTCGGGGCCCCCGGCAGCTCTGCCGGGCTGGGCTTGGGCTCGGCTGCTTGGGTGATGGATAAGCGCCAGGTAACTGGTTATGTAAGGACAGGCAATCGAGGAGGAAGGCATGGTTTATGCTACTTTATGTTTATTGCCATATTTAAAATCTCTCTGATCAGACACCTGCCCTACTAAGTGCCTGCAGGGTGGAAGTTCAGTGTTTGTCAACCCCAGGGAGGTGCCACGAAGATCGGTCAGACAACTTCTGAGTTATGGCACTGTAACTGAGGCTAGCACACACTGTGCATCTCCTAGTGCTGATACATTAATTAAAACCCATGTGAGGACAGCGCTGTTCATGCTCACAGAGGCTCTCTGTGCCCACAGGTGGGACATGCAGCTATTCCAGGGTGGAAAGCATGAGCTTTCCTGGAGCTCTGCCAGTGCTGTGGGTGATCTCGATAAAGACAGGCTTAAGTTTTCAAGCTGTAAATTTAGCTTTCTTCTTTTGGTTGCTAATTTTGGAACAATGTATATTTTTAAGTAGCTCCTGTCACAATGATCAAACTTAAACACTGGTCCTAGTGTTCTGCAGTACAGAGAAAACTCTGCAGTCAGAGTGGGACTTTGGGGACCTTTGGTCAATATTCATTCTGGTAGATGCCATAACTAAGGTTCAGTCCTGAACAGAAATGTACAGGTGTCTGTTAAACTGCATTCTCGCCTGTGATGCAATGAGTTCCTCCTGCTTTCCCAGAAGAAATGTGCATTCTCCATCCAGTCCTCAGTTTGGATGGAGAATGCAAATCCCACCTGCCCCTTTTCACAGCACTTAGTCTGGTCTTCACTACAATATATGAATAAAAATACTTCAGAGGGCCTGACAACAGGTGGACTATGCCTTTGGGTCAGAGTTTCAATCTCTTTATATAACTCTGTGTATGAATATCTGCAGTGGATGACAGTATTAGAAACTCCAATCTGTGACATTACTGCCCCTTTAATAACATTGTGTGGTCAGTAGTAGAATAGAGAAAGATGAGCTGGGGATCTCTCAGAGTTTTAATTCTGAAAGTGTTTTGTATTGGTCCCTTCCATCAGATGCTATTACTGTTTTATTGCGGAATACTTTTTTCTGGTGGTTTAGGTGATTTTAATAACAAAAAAAGCTCTGGGTCTGTGCTACCTTCTGAACTCTCATTTACACAGCTGAATGAATGGTGAAGAATACTTTACATCCCTCTGTCCTGACTGGAAACTTGGCTTTGTAGTCTGCAGAGATCAAAGCAAGGTATAGAATTGAAGGTGTGTTTGATCCACCATGGCAAGATCTGAGCAATATATAGGAGTTTTAGTAACAAATCAGTCAAACAGAGCAGTTCATTGTGCTTTAACTTCCTGTCTCCTGTAGGTTTAGGTAACAGTTTAGTGTAAGTTGTATAACAGACTGATTTTATGGTTGCTAGTGGAAACATTGTTTCGAGCATGAGTGATATATTGGCATAAAAATAGTTCTGTTTTTCAACAAAGGGAACTCATTTGCTTTGATAAGTAGATAAACTGCAAAATACTGCTCTGCTTCATGAGCAGATTTAGTAGAACCCACCCTTTTGCTTTTGCAGATAACACAAAGATTATCTTCTGTAGAGTGCCAGGCATTAGGAGAGCTCCAAGCTATTGGGCCCTTCCTTCACTCTTTCTTTAAGACTGGATTTTCCTCTGGAGTTAATCAACAGAACTCTCATTTATTTCAATGAGATAAATCTGTTTTACATTTGTGCAGCTTTGCTGCAGATCATAGAGCTGTACCTGTTACATCAGCTACCTTTCCTCATGGTGTTTTGGTTAGTGACTGAAAATCATCTTTCTCATTCTCACCTGAACTTGGGGCCCATTTTGCACTGAATTCTTTTTTCTTTACCCCTCTTGCAATCAAAATGCAGATGTAAAATGCATCAGATACACTTGTTTTCTAGAAGATTGAAACTCTAAGAATGTGTTACAAACTGTGGTAATACCGGGAGAGATAAGAGTAGTACTTTTAGCATATTCTCAATTTTAAAGGCTTTCATTAAAAGAAAAAATCTTATGAGGGCTACCAGGTGTAGAAAACGTGACATATTCATGTATTTCATCACTGTTGTGGTATTTCCAGAAGGCCACTCAACCTTTCCTTTGATAGAGAGAGTACCACTCAACCTTTCCTTTGATAGAAATAGTACCACTTGTTTCTCTTCTGTCCTGCAGCACCTTTGGTTTGCTCTGAGTCCCTCCTGTCGTGTTTACGTAGCGGTGATTGTTGGTGACGCACCTTCACTAAAGGCTTAAGTGACTTGTGACTCTGTGACAAGGACAGCAGACAAAGAGCCAGTCCCTTTGTGTAGTGCTGACAGTGCCAAACCTGCTGGAGCAAAGGGAATGCAGAGCAGGGGCTGCACACTGAGCAGCAGCATGGCTGTCCCGCAATTTTGGGAGCGACTGTCCCGCTGCTTTGGGAGCAGAGCTGGCAGCAGCAGGGTCGGACACACAGGGGCAGGCAGGTCGGACCCTGAGCCCAGCCATGCTGGGACAGACAGACAGACATTGCCTGGCATGCAGGGGCCTGCTGGGTGCCACAGTGCCCTGTCACAGCTGGCTTTGCTCCTCGCACTGCTGCGAGGCTGTCCCCAAACACCTGTCACCACAAAGACGTGACAATGAGGTTGCATTTAAAGCATTCGCTTCATCCCCTGCGCTTCTGTTATTCAAAGCTCCTTGCTACCTGTAACAGGGTCATGTACCTGGAAACGTGTTAACCACTGTGAATTCCAATTTTTTTAGTCCAGAAATAGCCTGTGTCCATCACAACAGGGGATTCAGTGTGCTTACAAAGCAAAACACAGGTTTTCTGCTGTGGTCTACCCCTGAATGTACTTCAAAGTTCTCTCTCTTTATTCTGTAGGTCAGAATGAGGAATGCTGCTGTGATAATATAATGATATTCACACTGCTTTTAAATTTCTTGATTGACAAGCTCTACCTACTGCTTTTTCAGCATTAATTGCTTCGTGGCATCCCAGGCTGAGCTTATAATAATTTCCACAGAAATTACAATCACATGGCAGGTAGCTGTAAACACCTTAGCCTTCCATGTCACTGAACAAGAAATGAGATTCCAGACACAGAGGAAGTGGAGTTCTTTGGGCCCTGGTAAGGTAAAATTCTCTGTTTGGAGAGGAAAATGGCAAGTAACTTTAAAAGCCCCACAGAATATCCTGAGTTGGAAAGGATGGACAAGGATCATTGCAGTTTAGCTCCTGTACCTGCACAGCACATCCTGAAGTGTCACACCACGTGCCCAAGAGAGTTGTCCAAATTGTTTTTCAGCTCTGTCAGGCTTGGTGCTGTGACCATTTCCCTGGGGAGCCTGTGCCAGTGCCAGCTGCCCTCTGGGTGAAGAGCCTTGTGCTGACATCCATCCTAAACTTGCCCTGACAACTTCAGGCCATTCCCTTGCGTCTGTCACTGGGCACACAGAGGAGAGATCAGTGCCTGCCCCTCTGCTTCTCCTTGTGAGAAAGATGTAGACTGCAGTGAAGTCTCCCTCAGTTTCCTCTTCTCCAGGCTGAACAAACCAGAGAGTGGTGGAGAACAAAGAACAGAGATTCTTTAACAAAGCTATGGTGGATTATATAAATAAAACTGAGAGGGTGTTGGCAGCAGTTTCTTAGTTAGAAGTTGCTAAGATTCTTTGGAATAAAATCTAAAATATATTAATCACAAGAGAAATAGAATTTGAGGTTCATCTTTGATGCTGTTGCTACTTAATGCTACTCCATACAGATAGAGCCAGCAGCAGAGCCCTGACCAAAAGTTCTGCCTGAGCAGCTGTTAAACATTGCATCAGTTAGCACAGAATTCAGAGAGGGGGGTAGCCAAACCAATTTCAATCTACCCATGAGCTGCAGTCCAGGCAGGTACTTGATACCTTTTGGTATCTGAAGGACACTGGACTTTTCTGGACAATGTAATCCAAATCTTACTGAAGAGGTAAATAATTTAAAACAAATTTTAATGTGCTCTGCAGTTTGACATTATCTCTTTTTCCCCTGACTATGTGTCTTCTAAAAAGTACAATTATGGGAACAATTTGGAGGTCAGACCCACTTTGGAAATAAATTTCTTTGTTTGTTAGCCTGTGATCTGGCATGTGTGGAAAAAGGCTAAGTGGGTATCTTGCATGAGCAAATTCTGCTCTCTGACTGTAGCTATAAGGAACTACCACCCACGAGAAGGGAGGGAAGGCATTTCCCAGCTCCTCAGCCCAGTTTGTTGGCATGCTTTGACTGGATGATGATGGATTTCTTGGAAATCTGTCTGCAGCTGAGTGACAGCCTTTCTATTGACATCACTGGATTATGGATTAGGCTTCTCTCACGTAACCCCTTTAAGGCTTCTCCTTCTGTTCCTGCGCAATCACCACGCCCCCAAGGCTCTTGAGAGCCACACAGGACTGTCAGCAGCACTGTGAAGGCAAAGGCAAACCACAGGAGACTTGTCCAACAGAGGACAGAGAGTCCTATTCTACTCTCATTTTTATCAAAATGCACACTTCTCACTCCCTGCATAATCCTCTCCTATCCTGGAGGGCACTACAAGCTGGGAGCAAGGAGAAGGATCAATGGAAATGAATATTTTATTCTCAGAAGTTGATTTTCTGTACGCCAAGCTGGCCCTGCTGATTGACTCATGGTTTAAGACTCTGACAAGTCTTAGCAAGTGGTGATGCAGCCTGGAGGAGCCTGGAAGAGCCTGTGTCTGTCAGGCTGGAGGAACAGCCCCCAACTGGCCAAAGACCAGCCAGAGAGCAGGCCAAGGAAACAGACTCCCTTTGCTGGGGAAAGGGCTAGGAAGGGCTGAAACCCTGTGCAAAGAAGGTGAAAAAACAGATAAGGCATGTGAATGTTGATATTTCTGATGGTGAGGTCTTTGGAGCAAGAAGAGGAAATCACATGGGGAAACATGTGAGAAGGTAAAAAAATGGAAGATGAGGCTCAGAACATGCCCTGAGAAAATGGAGAAAGCTACAAAGTACATGATGAGAAAAATGCAGGAATTGCTGACAGTGTGGAGAATAGTGTAGGAGTTTTGAAGAAAGGCAAAACTAGCAGGAAACATTTACACGAAATACTTTCAGCAAGACTTGCTAAAAATTACTAAAATTTTAAGTAACCCCTCAGAGACTGTGAGGGGGGGAGAGAGGGGGAGAAAGCCAGGTATTCCAGACTTTAGCACAGTTAAGGTAAACACATGCTTAAAACTCTGTGAGGTGGTTGGTCAGACTTCAATCAGCAGTGACCTTCCAGGCAAAGGTCTGGGGTCAATGACACCAAAGTCTCAAACCCCAGGTCTGTTTCTGGAGTAGAACTTACATAAACACCTCAGAAATTTTGGTTGAATAACACCAGAGATGTTCATCAACTGGACTGTGTCAGCTCCCAGGATAGCCTCTTAGAAGGAATTGGAAAATGGACTAATTGGGCAACAGAAAGATCTGTATTTAGCTGGGGCAGTGTCTTTTTAAAAATAATTTTAATGTGAATGCTTGCAAAGTATAAATTTGCCCTTTTCCCCAGTAAGAAGGTCAGGTTGTAACTTTTGCCTTTCTTTAGTTGTCCCCATCTTGCCAACAGTGCTTTGAGTTTTTCCACATGGGAAAGCCATTTTGAGTCAGTTAATGATTAGCCTGCCTGTGAACTTTAAATTAAAACCAGCAGCCACAATTAATGGAGCCCACAGTATCTTCTGCAGGCTGCTAAGAGCAGTAGTGGAAGAGTGGTGGCTTGTTGAGCCTGCTAAATAGAGATGGCCACTTGCCAGCTCTCAAAAAGAGGAGATGATGGATGAGGGAAGGGAAGGAAACAATCTCATACAAACAGGACTCCCTTAGGAGCAGCCAGCACAAGCTGCCAGTGTGCATGAAAAGCTTGCATGGGATTTTCGTTCATTTGAAAACAGGCCATTTCAGCTGCAGGTCAGGTGCTCTCCTTCCTTTGTAGTCTTCTCATCTGGAAGCAGATTTTTATGGCAGTCAAGTGAACGCCCCATTTGGGGTCAGAGCTATCCATGTTCCCACACTAAAAGCAATTCTGCCTTTTACCAGAGCTTTCTGAAAACTCTGGGACTGGGCAAAGCTCAGGTCCAGCAGGCCTTGGTATCAGCAGACAAAGTATCCAAAATATTTTTCTGTTTATTCTCTGTAACACTAGTGCTAGGTAAAATGGTTCTCATGCAGAATGCCTTGCTTTGAGGGAGACCTGTGGAACTAAAAACCATAAATGCAATAAGAACAGCCCAGGATCATGCAAAGTCCAAGTCTCCTTGCTGTCTTTCCCAGTCTGAGCTCTAAATTCCCCTCTTGCTCCTCTTCTAATGAAACAGCTGGTGAGCCAGGAGTAGCTGGAAGGGCATTCCTCAGTTGTAATGCTTTATATTGATTTACCCCTAATGCCACTGAAGTCAGCAGAGTTAAACCAGTGTGAAACCAGGTCATAGCCAGAATTAAAATACAGAAGGGCATGTTCACCTTCATCAGATAAAGGCACAAACACAAATAATGGTACCTGTAGCAGCTTACAAAAACTACTGTCATCACAGAAGCTGAAAAGAAACAGGAGACTTTAAATTATTTACAACAGCTTGTGGCCTGTTTTGCCCCTCACTTTTGTTAGGGATACTCAGGGGGTGATCAGACCAAGGAAAAGCTCTTCATCCTTAATGCTGTGTGATGGTGAGTGGAGGCACCATGTGGCAAGCTCCAGGTACCCACTGGAGTGGCAGGGTCACTGATTTGAAGCTGTCAGTGCCTCAGTTCCAGCCTGAGCCTGTTCCTGTGTCTGAGCTGAGACACCAGAGCTCTGCCTGCTGCTGTGAGAGCTGTGGCTGGAGGCACTCACCCTGGCCATAGACACAGAGGGAAGCATTGGCTGCTCCTCCTCCTCCAGAGCACAGGCATGGGGAGGGGCAGCAGTACCTGCAGCAGCTGCTGGCTGTGGCTGCTGTCACCAGGATAGCCACAGCTGATGCTGCAGGGCAGCCACTGCAGCCATCTCTCCTGTACAGGCACTGCAAACCAGCCCAGCTGGTGTCACCTTATTGCAAAGCTCCTCTACCTTCTGGGTGATTTCTCATGGACAGCTCCTCACAGCACTGACTCCTTCACAGCACAACCAACAAACTCCATCTCTCCTCACCCAGCTAACCCACTCTTCTGTAGCACTCTTCTTATTCTTGGTTACAGCTGTGGCGTGTTAAGGGCAGGCCTGTTCCTAACCTCTGGTAATTCATACAGCTGCAGCTCCTCAGGAGAGAGATTACCTCCTGCACTATTTTTATTTCCTTACATTCTATCCCCCCACATCCTGGTGCTCCTGTTTGCAGGGATGGGAGATTTGTGCCTCACACTCTGAGCTGGCTGCACCTGTGACCTGTGGAAGCTTTTAGGCCTTTTGTGTCTGCCTTCTGAAGAGACTGGCATTGCTTGCTGGGAGAGGTGGGGTACAGGACTAGAGAAACTAGTCCTTTGATGCAGTTTGGAAAACTTCCTGCTTCTAGAAAAGTCTAAGCATTAGAGCCTGAAATAATTTCAGATGTGGGACACCGTACAGACTATCCAGGTTTTTGGAGCATTTTCCTTTAATGGTGTCATTTATTTACATAGTATGAACACTTTGGAAAGTAAACAGGCTACTGTAGGATGAGTGAATGATGCATGGAAGCATCTTTTCCTTGTAGTCCTGGCAGAATGCTGTGGATCAGTTCTTATCCAGGAGTCTGGGAGCTCGTGGCTCTCAGCTCTAGGGGGAGTATTGTGCAGTTATGAGCTTTTGGTGGTTTTTATTGTCACTAAAGGTGGAAGCTTAATGAAAAGCATATTTTCTCCCACCACTTCATGCCTGTCTGTGTCCCAGCAGTGAGGATTTGCTCAGGCCTGCAGAAGCAGACTGTTTAATCCCTTGCCCTCATGTTAACTTTTGACGCCATGTCCTGCTTGGGCTGCTGCCAGAGGAGCCTCTCTGTAATCCCAGCTGCAATCCTTATTTGTGCCACCCCTGTCCCCAGGGGCTAATGGGAGGGAGCAACAAGGCACGTAAGTGCTCTGTGTGAAGAAACAGATGCTGTTTTTCTCCTCTTCAGCTCCCCAGTGCCTGTTTTGGAGTCCATTGTGTTTAAATACAAGTACAATAGGTAATAACTTT
Source organism: Ammospiza caudacuta (assembly GCF_027887145.1). Classification (NCBI taxonomy): domain Eukaryota; kingdom Metazoa; phylum Chordata; class Aves; order Passeriformes; family Passerellidae; genus Ammospiza; species Ammospiza caudacuta. Next base: position 26,293,319 of record NC_080595.1, read on the forward strand.
GTTCCATGCATTGTCCTCCTGAAGGGACAACATGAAGGGATTGGCTGGGTGGGGAGTTAATTCCATCTTTTTCTGAGCTGATTGATGCAGTTTGTTCTGTCTGCTAAGTGCTGGGTAACTCCCAGCAGCAGAAACCTCTCACTTAGAAGTAACAATAGGTTAAACCTTGGTATGCTTCTGCTTCCCTCTCAGAGCAGCCTCAGTTCCCTTGGCACTGGGGGTGCTGCTGAAGGTACTCCTGCAGCAAAGCAAATAATTGGACTTGTAGATGGTGGTGTAGCCTCTGCTGCATGCAGCAACACATTTGCTAAATAATGGTTAAAGCTCTGGCCCTGTACCTCAGGCTCCTGTGAGTGCTGCCCAGGCAGGGTGAGCTCTGCTGCTGATGTTACAGCAGCAGGAGCAGCAAACCTACCCAAGTGTGTTTGGTTTGTGTGGCAAGGGGTGGGGGCTATGGCAGTGGCTCCTGTGGGACACTGCCAGAAACTTCCCCCGTGTCTGACACAGCAAATGGCTGATGGCTCCAGCAAGGACCCACTGCTGGCCAAGGTTGAGCCCTTCAGTCCAGCTGGCAGCACCTCTGGGATAGCAGGTCTAAGAAGGGGAGAAAACAAAAAGGAGACAGAAGGGAGGCTATGGGATGGCAACAGCTCTAAATACCCCAAGGTCGGTGGGGAAGGAGGGGCAGGAGGTGCCTCAGACAGTGGAGCAGAGATCCCCCTGCAGCCCATGGGGAGGCAGCTGTGCCCCTGCAGCCCATGGAGGTTCAAGGGGATGAAGAGATCCACCTCCAGCCATGTCCACAAGAGGCTGGGACCCTAGGGGAAGACCACAGTGGAAGAGGCTCCTGGCAGGACCTCCTGGAGAGAGGAGCCCAAGCTGGAGCAGGTTTGGTGGCAGGACTGGTGGCACCATGGGGAATCCACACAGGGCAGCCTGTTCCTGTTCCTGTACTCCTGTGAGAGACCCAGGCAGGAGCAGTTCATGAGCAACTGCAGCCCATGGGAAGGACTGACACTGGAAAAGTTCGCGGAGGACTGTCCCCATGGGAGGGACCCCACACTGGAGCAAAGGAAGGATGAGGAGTCCTCCCCTTGAGGAGGAAGGAGCTGCAAAAACAGCTGCAGTGTAGTGAACTGACCACAGCCCCCATTCCCTATCCCTCTGTACTGCTGGGTGGGTGGGAGGAGGTAGAGATTTTGGGAGTAAAGCAGAGCCTAGGAAGAAGAGAAGAGTGGGGGAAGGTGTTTTAAAATTTGGTTTTATTTCTCATTATCTAAGTGTGATTTGATGAGTAATAAACTAATATACCCACAATGAGTATGTTTTGTGCCTGACAGTAATTGCTGAGTGATGTCTCTGTCCTTCTCTCAAACCATGAGCCTGTTAATTCATTTTCTCTCTCCTGTCCAGCTGGGGAAGGGAGTGATTGAGCTGCACTCAATCAATTTGGTGGGCACTTGGTGGGCATCAGCTTCAGCCCACTGCAGCAGGTCACAGAGATCTCCAAGGATCTCCTGGCTAGAATGTAGCTCCCAGCCATCCTTTGACTCCGTGCACTGGGTTTTTACAGGTGGGGTTGCTGCAAGGTTGTGCCCTCCCACGAGGGTTCAGCCAGGCGAGCCCAAGCCCCGTGTGTGGGCAGGAGAACCTTCCCCAGCCTCCAGGAAGCAAAGCATCCTTGTAACCTGGCCTCAGGTGGCAGGGCTGTGACTCATTTCAATGACATGCTGAGAGGAAGTGAGGGTGCCTCTTCACCCTCTGTCTCATGCTCTGAGTGAGCTGGCTGCTGCAGGTGAGATTTCTCAAGGTTTTGGAATCTCTGCTGGTCACAGTGACCCCGAGATGCATTGGAAAGTCTCCTTGCCCAGCCCAGCCATTGAAGAAGGAGTCAGAGCTCTTCTGTTCTCATTCTCAAAGTTGTTTATTGTTTCTAATCTATAAAATTCTTTCTCCAACCCGCCACAGATCTGTCTGGCAGGTTGGGTTGAGGCACACTGCCCGTTCTTAGGGCAGTGTTGTCTTTTTTATGCTAAAAACTACGTGTACATGATTTACTATAACTTCCCAATACCTAACACCTATGTTAGACAATGAGCTTCTACTCTAAACCAGTCTAAAAGTGCCAGTATCACCCAGAAGGTGGAGGCTAGGAAGAAGAAGGAAAAAGGACAAGGCAAGCCCAAATTCCTCCATCTTGGGACCCTGAGCCCCCATTCTAAAAACCTCAAAAATCTATTTTTCACCTCATGACAAACTAACTATTATTCTACTTATACTTTTTTGACTTGTAATTCTTGATATAAAGGTTGGTAATTTTTTCCATGGGTCAAGATCAAAGGCACAGGGGTCTTGGGCACTGTGCCAAGGTCTCTGAGCCCCCTGAGCAGGGGCTCAAGCCCTCCAGTAATTCGGCCTCCTGCTGGGCTCAGGTTTGCCCCCAAGCAGGCTGCAGGGCCTGATAGCTCAGTCCTTAATGGGGACAGACTGCCTGAAACCCAAGCAGCTCTCAGCCTCTGAGCTTGAAAATAGTGATCTTAAGGGATGATAACAGCTCTTTAGTGATTATCAGCTCTTTGTGATTCCAGCCCTTAGCTTGCCACAGGAAGGCAGATGCAGGGAGAGAGAGGAGAAGGCCGTTCTGGCATTCCACACACGTTTTTAGTGGTTGTTCTCTGAAGGTTCCAGTGACAGCTCCTCTAACCAGCATGGGCTAAAACAGCCCATTATATGGGATACAGGGGGATCAGAAATTGTCCAATAGCAGGGGTTAAAGGAGAGTGACCTATGGGGTTACAGAGAGATAAGCAGGGGTTCGAAGGCAGAAGACAGGGGCTTCTAGCTATTCACCATTGTCAGAACCCAGGACATCCCTCTGGCTGTCCTGAGCAGCCAAGACCCCTGCCAGGGGGCTCAGAGACCCTGGCACAGAGCCCAAGATGCCTGTGGGTTTGATTATGACCCGTGGAGCAAGTTACCAACTTTAGATGAAGATCAGCAAGCCACAAGAGTTTAAGTAGAATATTAGTGAAGTTATCAAAGGATGGAAAAGTAGATTTTAGGGGTTTTGCTATGGGGGTTCAGGGGGCAAGATGGAAGGAACTGGATGTGGCAATCCTTTCTCCTTCTTCTTCTTGGCCTCCATCTTCTGCTGTGATGGTCTAGAGTAGAAGCTCACTGTCTAACATAGGGGATAGGTATTGGAAAGTAATTGTAGACATTGTATACGTAGTTTTTAGTATAAGACATAACACTGCCCCGGGGGCAGGCAGAGTGCCTGGGCTGTCTTGCTGAGCTGACCTCAGCAGGGCAGGAGAAAATTTTTTATAGATAAGATAAAATAAACAATCTTGAGACTGAGAAATGAAGAGCCCTGACTCCTCCTTCAAGTGCTGGGCTGGGAAAAGAGACTTTCTAACATTTCTCAGAGTCACTCTGACCAGCAGAGACCCCGAGACACCATGACTTGGCATTTCCTACCTTTAGGCCTCTGCTCTCCACAGGGCCCTTGCAGGCCCTGGGCCTGCTACACTCCAGGGCAGCCAGAGGAATTTCCTGGGTTGCCACACCAAGGTGCCCAGCACCAATTATTTCCAAGTGGTTATCCAGCAGCCATTTCAACAGCAGACTGGAGGGGTGAGGGGGGAAGTGTTCTCAGCTGAGGTGTGCACTGTTCTTTTTCTCTCCCTCTCCACCCTCACCCCACTCCCTGCAGAGACACACAGAGCACGATGTCCCTGGCATCCTGGTTCAGGTGGAATGAGCCCCCAAACCGCATTTCCCAGAGGAGCCCCACGGAGATGGTGGTGGAGACGCTGATGATGGAGCTGAGCTGGCAGATGAAGCAGGCCGAGAAGCAGCAGCGTGAGCGCGAGAACGAGTACCGGCGCATGAAGAGCGGCGTGGACTACGGCTGGCTGGTCAGCTACCCCAAGCACAGCTATGACATCAGCCCCGGGGAGAGGTTGCAGCTGGAGGACATGTGCACCAAAATACACCCTTCCTACTGCGGGCCTGTCATACTCAGGTACTGTGAAGGATGGGATGATGAAGAGCTTGCCTTTCTCCCTTTCCTCTTTAGGATGTGTGAGGAGAGAGTGAGAGTTGCTAGGACCAGCAGAACAACCAAAATGTGGCATCTTGTATTCTGAGTTGTGCTGGGATAGTGTTTTTGTGAGAGAAGGGAAATCTAATGTTTTAAGTCAGTTTAACATCATTTCCCCCAAGAAGTTACAGAATGCTATTTCCCTCTGACATTGGTTGAGTGCTTCATGCTCCTGAGTAGCCAGAGCAGCATTACCTTGTTGATGAACAGGTACCATCTCAGTACCTGTTCAGACTTTGGAATCATAGAGAAACTGAGATTTAAATGGACCTGTAGAGGGATATACTTCCACCTCCTACTTGGAGTAGGGCCACCTTCAAGATCAGGTTGCTTAGGGCCTTGTCCTGTCCACAGTTGAATATCTCTGAGGGCAGAGTTTCCATAGCCTCTGAACAGCCTCCTTTGGTGTTTCTCCCCTCACACTGGAGCTTTCATTTCTGGATTTAAGCTGTCCAGCAGGTCTATTGAGGCACTTGTCCCTAGTGTTCAAACCAGCCTAAAGGTGCTATTATTTATTTCAGCCTGTGAACCAGGTATTCCCAGAGAATGTCTCCCTTCCCTACCCTCCCTCTTCACCCTAGACATGGAGTCATGGGATGCAGGTGGGGATGAGTTGGTTTGAACAGCCAAGTGGTGCTTCTGACTTCTGCAGTGTTTAGATGTGCACAAAGCCTCTCTTGCTGCTGAGCCTTTCAAGTGCTGCCCTTAGGGCTGCTGCCTGCCTGCTGAGTGACCTCCTGTGAGAATGCCTTTAGAAACTGATCTAAGCCTGCTCTAGCATGCAGACTGGAAGGGAAAGGTGTGGCTCTTTTCCTTCTGGGGTGGCTGTTCTAAGATAAACTCTTGCACTTGGCACAGTGAAGGCAAACTTGGCAAAGTGAGGAGCAGTGACTCTGCAGTGCACCTCAGCCAAAGCAAAGTTGTGCAATGAGCCTTTATAATCAACTTCCCCTGCTCCAACATGTTCTTCAGATGGGATTAGAGTGAACACAGTCCTTACAGAACATATACAAGAGGCTCTCAGCACCCTGCAGTCCCTCACTGCATATGCTGACTCCTCTTTTGCCTTGAATTGCAGCTGCAAAAGTGCTGGAAATAGCTGCTCCTCTGTTTTACAGTGGATGTAGCCAGTAAAGAATGCCAAAATTACCTCTCTAGCCCTCATTTTCCCTGGGGCTGAACCTTGGAAGCAACCTGGCACACAGAACCTTGGCTCTTGCAAAGGTTGCCATGATGGCAGAATTTGGGATCATTTAGTGACCAAGACCTCTCCAGTGAAAATTTGCTGGGAACAGCACCTGCCTTGTGGTTGTATAACTCCAAGCTATGCTGTAAACAAGCCACTTCAAACCCCTGGGATTCAGAGCTATCTTTACCATCCCCAGGGCCACTGAGCAAGGTCTGGCTGGCTAACAGGTTATTTCCATGGCAGCAGGCTTTGTTTGCTGGAGCAGAGGGGCCCCAAGGTTCATCCTCTTCTGGAAAGTATTAAGCTGAGCCATATACAATTTGCTGCTCTGCTATTTGTTTTTTGTTTAATTGATACAGATCATGCTAGATGTCTGATTTCAGTGCAGCTTGTAATGGTTGTTCACTGTTGTTCAGGATTCAGCATACTGATAAATGTAAGTAGATAAAGGCAGTAGATAAATGTACTCAACAACGTTGGTGGACTCTGTGTGGGTGACTGAAGTAGGCTAAAACCATCCTCTTAAAACTCCTCTTACAAATAGGGTGCTGTCATAAATTGTATTACACCGTGATTTGAGAAGTGGCATGTTTTACAGAGCTTGCATGCTTAGCAGAGCCACGCTAAAATAAACCCTGAGGATTTCATAACCTTTGTTGGTTCAATTCTATGACTGAGAAGGGGCTATCACAGGCACAGAAATGGTGGAACTGGATTGTGTCAAAGGTCTGGCTGATCTGATGAGCAGTCTGCATTGACCAGTGGCATCAATGTAAGGAAAAGAGCAAAGGACAAGGAAGAAAATCCAACAGCAGGGACAATTACACCTCATGTATAGCATCCAGCTTACTGTGCCTTGTAACTGGGAGACTTTTGGAGCCACAAGTGGACCTTCTATCCATAATTGGCTGACGTGGCTTTTTCTTTCAGTTGTTTAAGTTGTGGGAGCTTTTCTCTTTTTGAACATGTATAAATTTATAACATTTTGGCACCCTGTGGCAGAGCTCCACCCCTGAACTACAACTCTGTTACAAAAAACTGTGTTTTGCTTGTCTTAAGCTAATGTGTCCTAGTTTTATTCAATAATCCTTTCATCTTCTGTTGGAAATGTTAAGAGTTGACTCCTCTCCTTTTCTACCTTCTAACTGAGAGCTCTGTCATTCCATGGAATTTTCATTGCTGGTGAGGAAACAAAGAAAAAGAATGGGGCTTGCTATGCTAGGAGGTGAAAATATACAGGGGAAAGAAAGAAAAAAAGAAAGAGCCTGTGATTTAAAAGAAAGACAGCCAAAATTGGATAAATTCTCTTTTCAGAAAGTGAGATAAGATGGAGATTTTAGTAACTTCCCCAAAATTCCATAAGATAATAGGAATGCAATGAAACCTCCACATTCCCAGATAAGTACTTTAATAATAAGATCACTGCACTGCTGATGTGCACTTCTCTGTGACTTCCTCATATGTAGCAGCTTTTAGAAAAATCTTCCACCTAAAAAAAGTTTGTGAGCTTGCATTGGGAAATTCAATTGCAGAGCATGTACCCTACCAAAGCCCTTGGTTCTGACTGAAATAGTAAGCTTGATCTTTTCCCTTCCACTTTAGATATTTGAAGAGCTAAGGTCCTTTTTGAAGTCCTTTTTGCACTCAACAAGCACGTAATTCTTAAATAACACAAGGAGCAGGCATCTTGCAAGACTGCATAATTTGTTTTGTTTGTGTCATGCAAGGTCTCCTGCTTTGTGTGCCTCTGAGTTCAGAGTCAAAGCCAGAACAAAACATTTTTATGTGAGTTGTCAGAGATGTCACTTTGTTCTCTAAAGGTCTAAATGATCCAAATTGTCCTTTCTGTGGGTATGGGCTCATTTACTGAGAGGCAGATTTTCTCCAAATTTGTTTCTTTAGATGTGCAGGAGGCTGGAAAGGAGCACTTCACAAATGAACAGGGTTTTTTCAGATCCAGATTGCCTATTTTGTATTTTGGGTCAATAGGAACTTCTCTTTGAGGCTCTTGGAATTCTGGAAGGATTCAAATAGACTGCAAATAGCATCAGATATCTGGAGACTCTGATTCACCTCATGCAAATAAAGCCATTGCATTCAGGAGTAACTTAGCTTTAGGTTACTGGGTTAGAGATCTCCGTTTATTTAAAATGAAATCTTGGAGCCAGCTGAAGGAAATGACAGTGAGTTTTGTGAGGTCTGTAGTACCTATCTGCCCTGGTCAAACTGAACAAGTAGAATGGTATGTTGCCAATTAAAAATGCTGGATTTTCCCCCATTTTTACTCAGAGCTTTTGCCGTAACCAGAGCTAGTTAAAGTCTGTTTAATTTATTTCAGTTTCAGCCAAAGTGAAACAGTTGGTTTATGTCCTCCTGTGTCCAGAGGGAAACAAAAGACTCCCTTGTATGGAAATGTGAACCTGCATTTTGGTGATCTGAGTTGTTATCAATATCCCAGGCTAAGGACTATAATTTTATAAGGATTGTGTATAGGTGAAGTGGCCTTCCTAGTAAGACTTAATGTAAGACAAATGACTAAAATCAGAAATGGATTTATTTACAATGACAAGCTTGAGTTTGAGGTGATGTGACACAAGTGTTGCAATTAGTGTGAATGCTGTAATTCTTTGGGAGTCAAGGAGCCTTTTCTAGCAAAACTGTTTGAGTGTTACCCTAGAACCAGAATTACTGCTCAAAATATAGATTCAGGAGTCAGCAGCTAATTATTAGCACTAAGCAACCCCACATTTTCTTTGAATGACTAAATCTACTTAGAGCTCCCCATTCAGACAGGCACTCGGGAATACCCTGAACTATAAGCACATTGTTTAAATTCATGGACTTTCACTGGATTTAAGAGGTCTTTAAAGTTCAGGCTGTGCTTAGGGAACCCACTGTACAGGGGACCTACAGAATAACACAGGCAGGTGACAGTGCTTTAAAAAGCAGTGCCAGGATGAGCCAAGCACGGCAGGATTCTTGAAACCTGACAGCCCCATAAAGCAATGAAAGGGACAAATTTGTTTGAACTGTGATTCAAACAGTGCCTGGACTGGGGAATGTGCTCATCCCTGTGTATGCCTCTTCATCCTCCCCAGGTCTGTGCTGGTTCAAGGTGAGTTTTTGTCACGTCCCAGTCACTGTGTGACGTGCATGATGTATTCCAGGAGAGCAGCCAGCACTCCCACAGCTTGAGCCACAGATCAGATACAGAGGTCTGCTTTTGTGATGAGTAAGGGAGCCCTGCTGAGGTGTTTCTGGACATGGTTGTGAGGTTGCCTAGTTTGAAACTATCCCATGCACAAGAGTAAGGGTGTTAACTTGTGGTAGAAGACAGATGAGCCTTGTGCAATTTTGTGTACTTAACCCCACTGAGCAGCTTTGTGTGGAGTTTGTTTCCCAAGATACAAGGCCATACTGCCTGATTCCAGTGGTTTTCTGGTTTTATATGTTGGCTGTTCTGTGCAGAGAGCAGACTGCTGGAGCATTCAGCATATCAGCTGGTGTTCACTGACACCCGGGGAAGATGACTTGGTTATGTGTAGGTGCCTGCAGCAAAACCATCTTTTTTTCTGATACACAGACTGGTGTAGCTGGAGCTCAGCCCTGATAACCTGTCCATCTTTTCTGTAGAGAAATATTTGTGGTGTGCACTCCTTTAGGATTTCCTACATGAGCTTGTCCGTTACCCAGACGTGCTGGTACTGAAGTTAGGTGGGCATTAGTAAAGGGGTGAAGTTAGTTCATCCTGTTAGGGGAGAGAAAAGGATCCCCTTTCACTTCTCCGTCAGAATCAGGGTGGCTTTCCATTGTGTGACTGGCAGACAGCCTTTTGGATTCCTTTCTCTTTGTTTCTTAGACCTGCTCAAATCCTTACAAAGTAGTTTTGGTGTTGGTCCTGAAAAGTTAGAGGTAAATCTTAACAGCAGACTTGATAAAACTAAGCTAAAAAGAATGTAAACAGGCAGAGAGCTGTGCAGGTGGAAAGCTACCCTGATTTCAGAAAACTGTTTCAGCTGGATTGGTTGGGAGTGTTTTCAGCAACCCAGGGCATTAGCACTGGAGCTCTCTGCTCAGGGGGAATATTTGCTGTCACATCATTCATTTCCCTCTGGTACCCAGAGCCAGGCACTGGCCCAGTAATAGCCTGATGTGTGCTGCTCCCTGCTCTGGAGCCACAATCCAGCAGTGGGACACACAGCCTCTGAAAGTGGAGGCAGTGAGGAGGCCTTTTGCATGCACAATTGCCAATACAAAAGAGGAGGATGTAATTATATGTATAAAATATGATAGCACCTCTCTTTAAAACACACATTGAGATAAAATAATGGAATGTCTCATTTTAGTTCACCTCTGCAATAGAAATCCTTTGAAGCTGCTTTCCCTGGTATAATAATAAGAATGTTGAGAAGACTTGAGTTTCTATGGACTCACCTGTCTGTGCTTCAAATAGGATAAAGGGAAAAATGTATTTATTATGAAAACTGTATTTTGGGCTCTTTGATAATGCAACTGAAGTGCTTCCTCAAAAGGCAAAAAGGAAGTTTGCAATGTCCAACAAATCCCAAAGTTTGCAAGTCCAACAGTTCCTGCTGTTGTCTGCTAACCCTAAGCAAGAGATCACCTCTTTCACTTCCAGGCTCTGCACAATTCTGCAGTTTGGCATCACTGTGCCAGTGCTTAAATACCAGCATGAACTGCAGCACTTCAGAGGCCTTTTGCACCCAAACATTCAAAGTTTTCAGGTTTTTGGTGAGGGGGCAGAGGAGGGAGACTAAGAATTGAAAGTGACTGAAACAGTTAAGGAACATTTTGGTGCCTTTGGAAGGTTTTGTGTCAATCTGCTCTGGCTGGACACTGGAAGGCACTGGTGCTTCTGCTGACACTGAGTTCCTTCAGTGGGCAACTTTGGTGTCCCCACAGCTGTACCTGTAGCTGCCAGTACTTGCTGGGAGGGAAATATCAGGATACAGCAGGGTGTCAAGATGTGTAGCCAATTTCAGGCCTCCACAGTCGGAGTTAAAATACATAAGCATGCAAAAAGTTTTTCTGGTTTCTCTTTGGCTTGGTTTCTGTCCCTGCTATCTTGGGTATCCTTTGGCACACCATTAAGCAATGCAATTCCATATTGTGCTAAACTCCTTCTTACATTCCTGGGGCTTTTCAAAAACCCAAGAGGCAATATCTTATTCTATCAGCTTCTGCTGCATTGGGCTCATTTAAATACAGTCCTACTGTTTTCCATCCTTGTTCAGTTCTGCTGGAGGAAAATATCAAAATGCTTACCTTATATACTTTAGCTTCCCTGCAGTACAAACACCTGGATTTTAGTGAAGTACTAGCTTAGCTCTGTGTCTGCTTGCAGGTATAATTTTACCTTAAGAAGTGATAATTTATTAAAAGAGCAGCCACATTACCACCTGTCACAAATGTGTACTATTACAGAGCAATCAGAATATCTAAGTGACCAGAGGGTGAGCCTTGGGAGTGGCTCCCACACTCTCCAGGCTGGGGACAATTCACCCAACAAGGTGTCAGCAATGGCATGATCTCTTCATTGCTCAGCCTGTGGCCCATTCAGTGGCTTCAAGAAAACTATTCTGCCCTGCATCTTATCTTCCTCACCTTCGCAATAAACACTGATGATTCTTCACTTCCTTGGTACTAATCTAGGTTAATAAATTTCAAAAAAACTCCACTTTGAGCTCTTTGCTGAGAAGGTACTGAAATAATTCAGAGTTATCTAATTAGATACAGCATTGTGCTGCCAACTGAGACATTTTCAGCTGAGCCAGTCCATTATGTCACAGGAATTCATAGGAAGATGAAACACCATGGAAAGAGTACCAAAGAAAGTGACTGGATTTTCCTTTGTCTAGAGCCATTGGGTAATGCTATCAGGAACAAGAATGGAAAACAGGGGAAGTCATGTGGGGCTTTCCCTGGTCTACCTTGAGCTTCCGGTAAGCTGCAGTTCAGGGACTATTTCAAGCAATGATGTCCATTTGGACAATCACATTTAATCAGCAGTGCTGGGGATATTTTCCACAAACTTGTCCAATAATTTTGTTTCTTAAGCTATTAATAGCATTGAGTTCTGGTTTAATAGGTTGTTGTGTGAAAAGAGCACTTCCTTCTGTTTCAAACTTGCCATCTAGCTTTGTTTGGTTCTCCCTATTATTTCTTGTGCTTATAAGAAACAGTGATTCATCTCTTCCTTACATTCCCTGGCTTGCTTGTGATTTTAGAGACCTTGGGCATATCTTCACGGCCCCTCCTTGTTGTTGTTCCTTTTTGTGCAGGGAGTCACATTTAGCAGGAAAGTGCAGGTTCCAAGCCTAGCACAGGGATTTGGCAGCAATCTGGAATTTGAAGTTTTTAATCAAAGCTGTGCCTTGCCTGTGCTTCCAGGTTCAGGCAAGTGGTTGCAGAGTACGAACCAGAAGCGCAGGAAGTATCCCGGCTCTTCCGCTCCGTCCTGCAGGAAGCTGCTGAGAAGATCAAAGAGGAGGAAGAGGCCAAGAAGCTTGCAAGGCAGTGGAACACAAAGAACAGAACCAGCCTCTCCTTAACAACATTTAAATCTCGGTCCAGGATCTCCCCATTCATCAGTGACATCAAGACCATCTCTGAGGATGTAGAACGGGGTACCCAGCCCAACAGGAGGGTTTGGAGCATGCCAGAATTTCGGAACACCAAGGACTTCTGACTCTATACTCAATAGGTTTTTAGACACTGATCTTTCAAAGCCCAGTTAACCCTTTTTTAACTCTACTGTTCTTTTTTCCATCTCTCTTTTCCTGCCTGTCTCTGTCTTGGAAGCTGTGTCTGTAGTAATTGCTGCTGATGCCTGCAGCCTGTCACACCATTTATTACCAAACATGGTAGCCTTTCCTGTAACTCTGTAGCTGTTCAGAACCTTAAGGACCTTAAGGCTCATTTACTATCTCATTTTTATTACTGCTTTCTTGTGGAAAATGCATTAGTTTTGCTATGTCTGTCTTCTCCCTTTCCCCTCCAGCCTGGATGTAGTTATCTATAAAAACTTTTGGCTCAAGCTACTGAGAGCTGCTGGCTGCACCGATCTTGCTGAAAGCAAGACAGCCACTTAAATGAGTGGGGCTTGCAGGATCAGGCTTGTAAGCTAAAGCTAGTATCTGATTTGGAACTGAACTTCCTTTTCCAACTAATAGCCTTCCTCAGTGCTACAACAAACTTCACAGGTAACCTCAGCACTGCTCTTGATCCGCTTTTTTTGCTGACAGTTCACAATCCAACCTGGGTAGAAACAGACCCAAGCTTTTTGAGATTAAAGACCAATCATGTTCCACAACCACCAGTTTATGCATGTTCAAGTTTCTTGGGTACTTTCTCTTTTGTGCAGGCAGAACCCCCAGAACTTTGCACCTGCAGAGCAGATAGAAATGTATCACCCTGCTGTGTAGATACAGAGGTGGATACCTCAGTGCTGTGTCAAGTGCTGTTCTGGGGCCTCAGTGCTCTGTGTTGCTAAGTGCTCTATCCTACACCCCCGAAATTTAACAGAAATCACCCTACACCCCAGAAATTAATATTTATGGCCAAGCCTGAAAGAGGGCTGAAGTAGAATATCCATGTAAAGGGAAGGGTCTCAGCATTCATCTCCAGGGCTCTCTGTACAGTGGCAGTGGTTGAGATCATGTGAACATTTGCTGCTGTGAGTGACTGAAGTGCTCTGGCAGATGAAGGTTCTTCTGAGACCTTGAAGAGGCAGGAAAATGCGACTAAGGTAAAGCTGCTAAGGCCCTAACTCAGCATTGGCAGCGAGAGCTCTCACCAGCAAAGGAAACAGCAGGGCACACTGTGAAAGTCAAGTGTCCTGCAGAGAACCCAAGGGCTAGGATGCTTTGTGGTGACCAAGGGGCGATGGGGAATGAAGAGAGGGACTTGCTTGGATGACTGGCTGCTGGGGAATCATCTCAGTGGGGTACAGCCTCCTGGAGGACCCTGTAGCTTTGTTGTTCTTTTGTCCGTTTCCAGCTATTTTTCCCTGGGGATCTTTGCAAAAGCATGTGGGTTCTACAGCCAAGATTAAAACCCTCTGAAGCTGTGCCAACTCTGGGAAGAATTCCAGTGCATGAAATCTATCCTAGACTAGAAATGTGCAGCTTCTTCCAGAGATGAAGGAAGGCAGCATAAAACAAAGATCAAGATCAACCCCCTAGAGCTCTCTGAGACTGGGATTCTGACTCTTCCTCTCTCCCCTCTGGGCTATGTGACATTGAAGACAAGGCTTTCTTAGCAGCAGCAGGCTGCAGTTTCTATCCCTTGGTAAACATTGCTGCCAGCAACCCTCCTAGGGACAGAAAGCAGCTCACTTTTAATCAAAAAGTCAGGGCTTCCAAATACAGCATCCAGTTTGGGACAGGCTATTCCAAGTTTAGGTCAATGAGGGAGAGTTTAAAGCCTTCTGACAATCAGCTTAGTGTTTTTCAGACATATGTCCTTGTGAAGTAACGTGATTGTGCACATGAAGTAAAAACCAAGGCTAGACATACTTAGCATAACCTTAGCTGTCTAGAAGATGTAGGATCTCTAGCAAGGGGACACCACAATTTGCAGAAACAATTCTTGTTTGGAAAAGAATCAGCCATATTTTTTTTTATATATTTGCAAGCCACTGTATGGTACTGAAGACTGAGATGAGTTCATGAATTTCATGCTGCAGCTCTGTTTTCCTTTTATTTGCACTTATGTTCCGTTTGGCACCTTCAGTATTGACTGCATCGATGAGATGTTTGATGGGCTGCTGGGAGACACGGGACCTTCTGCCACACAGCTCTTTGTTACAGCACAGTGTCTGTAGCATGCTCACTCTTTCTAAGGAGAATCAGCAGTAAATACCTGCCCTGCAGCAATGTTGTAAGCCAAGGAAATCCCTGATGGGTGTTCACACTATCACAGTGGCCTGTGATTGTGCTGTGTCCTTCATTAACAGCTTCCAGCCGGCAGACACCATTCTGGTGCAGCCAAGGAGACAGAGCTGACCTTTGGTCAAAGCCCTGCATGTTATGGAGACCAGGCTGGGGCACTGCTTGTGACAGCTGTTTTGCCTCAACTTACCTATCATTTATAATTCCACAATAAAATGTAATCCAAACTCTTGAACAGTAGTATCACTGTCCCTGTACCCCTTCTGGAAGTTACACTGGGCTCACAGTGGGATCTGATGGTAGAGGGATATTCAGATACCAAGCTAGGAGAGATCTGTTCTTACTCCATGCTCTCTAGTACTCTTACAGGGGTAGAAGTGGTACCATGTTTGCCTGCAGGCAGCTGCTTGGAGATGACTGAACTCCTGCATTGTGCATGCAGCAGCAGGGACTGAAGCAGAGCTGGGAGGTGATCAGGGTGCACGACTGCTGCACTGCTTCTGGTGCTCATTTTTCTTAGAAATGCTGTGCACTGAACCTTAAATGATCCTTTGGTCTCAGCATGTAGCAACAACTATGCACTCATGTTTGCCTTGTCCTAATTCCACATTTGGCATGGCTAAATTAGTGTCAGTTCAAACGAGGAGCATGAAACTCCTGACTGTCGCCACCTAATGTGCTATGGTCCATGGCACTGGGCACACACAGCAGGCCAACCAGATTGTTTCTGGCTAAAGCCAACCCAAATGATCCATTGCAGGTGGCTCACAAGCCATAAATCTGCACTAATGGTGGTGTGAAACAAACTCCCATGAAACTTGGGTAGTGTGAACATCAGGTCCTCATTGGTACCTGTCTGACTCCACAGCTCTGTTCCTCCTGGGCTGCACTACTTGCTAGTGTAGAAAAACAAACAAAAAAATCTTGATGAGACCCTCTGATCTTTTTTTAGCACCTCCTGAGAGCTTGTCCTGTGTCTTAATTCTTTAAGGAGAATGAAACATTAACTATCAGCACGTCATCATTAACAAGCAGAAGTGAACTGAACAAGAATTATTTTAAATCCTCAAACTTTCTTTCAGAAGGCTTTTAGTATCAACTCAGAGCATCACTGTGGCCCCATTGCTGACAGTGTTGTGCTGTCCAAAGGACACTGTCACACCCAGAAAGAAGCAGTCCTAGACTTGCTACACTTGCTAATAAGTAATGGCAGCAGCTCAGCCACACTGCCCAGCTTCCAGGGGCTGGCACTCCTTAGAGCCACTGCTCTCCTGAGGGAACTGTGCAGCCCTGCTCCTGTGGCTTCTAGAGGTGAGCCTGGCCACGGGCTGTGCCAGCCAGAAAGGATGTGCAGGCAGGGGCTGAGGTTCCTCACCCACAGCAGCTCAGAGTTCAGGCACCTGTCATGCCATGGGGAATTGGAGTAAGTTCTGAGGGAAATACCTGTCTGCTGACACTGCACTGTTTATACATTTCAACACAGAACCTTGGAGAATTAAATCACAGCTGTGGAATATAAACAAATTTATTTGTACTTGTTGTCTGTAATTAAAGGTCTTCTGAAATATAATCTGTCTATATCTAGCCAAACACAACAGCTGTTCCACTGCCCTACTGTGTATGTATCAAAGCAGGAAGGCACGAGTGCTAAAGGAACTTGATCTAAACAAAAAACCTCCATCCTCTTTCTACAGGTACACATGCAACTGCCCACCTTCTATCTTGCCACCTCTACAATCAGATCTCAAGATATAAGGTGATAAATAACCATTTATTTAACCAGGATTAAGCAATTGCAAAGGTCTGAAGTTCTCTGAAGCTACATGGTCTGCAGATACAACCTTGAATCGAAGTCTTCATCAACATGAACGTGCTTCTGAGCACGTCCTACATGAACCAGCATCACCAATAAAGGAGATAACAGGAGAGACAAAATGGGTTTTGTCTCCAGATACTTTTGAGTCACTCTGTTGATTCCATACCTGATCTTGTGTACTGGAACACTTCAATATCAGCAGATGGCCCCAGATGGCTCAGAGCTCCCTGTGCTAAGCAACGTATATACAAAGCACGCATGTGTTTTTAACAAAAGGGAACCATGTTTCCCCACATGAGGTATTACTGAAGCATGAATTGCATTGCTTAGCACACTCTGCACATCAGACAGATGAGTGGTTTCAAAATGGAACAGGGGCTTAGTAAACCACAGTGCTCTAGACACAGCCTATAGCACACAGTTACTCCTTGCCTGAAGCTGTGGACAAGCAAATCTGTGTTGTTGCTTACACCACTTCCCCCAGACAATGCTATAGGCCTCTCCCAGAAGGAAAACTACAGTTTGACTGAATGGCTCTGATATTGAGCCATTTGACTCTGATATTCCTGTGTCCTGCTGCACCTCCCTGCTAAAGGATATGGCACTGGAGGGAGTTTTGCCCAAAAAGCATTCTTACAAGAGCTGGACTGCATCAGTCACAGCCCTCCTGGTGTGCCCTGCAATAGAGGAAGGGCTATCAGGCCTCCCTCAGTTCCACCCACCTGTGCCAGGCAGAGACATCATTATTTCAGTGCCTGCCTTTCCCTGGTACTGCTGTCTGTGTGAGGGCTGCTGGCACAAGGGACCTCTTGTTCCCTCTGCATCGTCAGACAAGCCATGTCTCAGGCTGGCTTACATCAGAGAGATGCTCTGCTGGCCCTGAGTGCTGGGTCTTGGGCCCAGGTCTCCCCATGACTACCAGGTATTTTCTGTGCATTTCCTGCACAAAGATATTCTCAGACAAAGGGAAAAATCCTTACAGATGAGATCTTAAAAAACACAACAGAAAGGTGAGAAAGACACCTGCAAGGACACACTGTATACACTGTCACTGGACACTTTGTAATATTATAAATTTTTAGGGTCCTGGCTAGGTTTATCCCATATAGCATTTTACCTCTATATTTTAGCCACAGACAGATGTTGCCTTTACCAAATAAATGTAATGTAACCCAGGAGCAGAGACACCAAAGTGAGGAAAAGAGCTTCTGTGTTTTTGACATCAGAGTACCTGCTCTCAGGATGTAATTACTATTAAATCTGGTTAGTGTTCACAATGCTGTGTCCTCAGAGCCCTCTATCAGGTCACAGTCCATCTGCAGTACTTTTCCAACCTGATTCTTTCCAGTGTCAAGTGGCTTAAAGCAACAGATTGCACTTCATTTGGCCTGAAGACTGTTTAAATAACCAGATGTGTTATGAAGCAGTGACACTGAAATATTTCTTACATTGGAGAGTTTTCTTTCTACATTCTGGCACTGGTATTCAGGAGATGGAGAAGAGCAGAGTGCAGTTTCTGGAGAACTCAGCAGCCCCAGGTAGGGTGATGCACATTCCAGGCCCCTGCTGGCTCTCAGCAACCTGCTCCCATTGAATTCAGCTACTGAGAAGTTAAAGGATTCCTTCTGCCTTTGGCACACAGGCACCAGCAGAAGAGACTATTGTCTGTCCTCAGCACAGCCAAGGGCAAGAAAGGAACAAAGACTCCATTAAATTCATAGGACAGCAGTAACACATGTTCCCCATAAACAACCATAATTAGGAATTTGCGAGCTAATTATAGGGTTTCAGAATAATAAAGTGCAAAGCCAATGTCCAAAGGTAAAAAAAAAAGTTTCTGTGACATTCCAGCTGGCCAGCATTGCCACCTACCGGCAGATATTCCAGCACCGACCAACCAGGGAACAGGCAGCAGCTCGGGACAAATTCCTCACTCCCACACCACTGTTCTGTCACCCCAGAGCAGCTCACGAGTGGGGAGCAAAGTGAACACCAGAGATGTTGGCCCTGGTGCTCAGTGCCCGAGAGGAAGATGGCAGCAGCTGCCACCATGGACACGGTGCCTCTCAGGCTGAGTGGGGATGATGCTACTCAGGCTGCCCCAAAGGGCTCTCAGGGGCTTCCTCAGACCCCTCAGCACTGTGTCCTGCTGTCCCTCAGAACTACACCACTCACATTCCTGAAGCACAATTTAACACTGAAGTTGAACAGGCAGGGAGAAAAAATACCTTTGCCAACAGGCAAATAAATCTCAATCTCTGCACTGGGCAGTAATTTTGATGATTAATTTTGTCCAGAGATGGAACTAGTTAGATGGGTGCTTGCCAATAATTTTAAGAAGCAGGTCCTCAAAAACTCATCCTACAGCTTGAAATATAATCAAGTGCAAACTGGTTATATTCAGTTTCTCAAGTGTGCCCAGGACCTCATTCCTTCAGGAAAACCCACTATGACATAAAATCCAGCCATACCACAGAGTCCTCAAATGACAGTGGAGGTGCCAGCCTTAAGTGTTGAACCAGAACTTTGGAAACTCGTTTCTAAATACACACAGCAAATCCCATGAGGAGGGTGTTGAACACATGAAAGGACATCAGAGCTCCACCAGCCACCAAGGCCCTTGCCCACACCAGGAAAGGCTCAGCAGGCAACCCCAGGGCCAGTCACTTGAGCCTCCCTGACCTCTGCTCTTCCCAGCATGTAGAGCTCACTCAGTTTTTCCTGCTGCAGAGGATGACTGGGAATGATAATTCCTGCAGCATGAAACCCCAAGGACATCCCAACAGCACAACCTGCCCAAGTTTAACCATACTGAGCTGTTACCAAAATGGCAGGCCCTGCTCAGCTCTGCAGGATGAGACACTTGAGCTCCATGGAGCCAGGCACTTCCAAGTCAAAGTGGCATTTATCAATATTGCCTCAGCTTTTCATCTCTGCTATGTTTTTGTGTGGGCAAAAGAGTGAAGTTCAAGCCAACTCTAGAGGAAATGAGTAACAAAGGATTGCACTGCCCACATGAACTGGCTGGGACAGAACGAACAGTGCCAAGGAAGATGGGCATGGCAGCAGCAGCTCAGAGAATGTATCCTTTATCTCCTTCCCCTGACAGTGACTTCTGCTTCTGAAAATTCTGCTGCCAAAAAAATTCAGTTGAGTTCTGCACAATCCTCGAATGGAAAATGGTGCAGAACACAAGGTGAGTGTGACAGGGAAGACTGCCACACACACACACACACACACACACACACACTCACACAAAAGGCAGGTTTCACATCTAAAAGCTTTCTATTATTCAGCATTTTAGGAAGAACCTCAGCTTGCCCAGAAGCTAGGTAAGCTTCTGCAGCCCCTGCCTCATCCCCTGACCTCTGCCCACTCCACAACTTCTGACAGCAACCATCTCCCTCCAGCCCTGCTCACCTTTTCCACTGCTCTCTGTTCCAGCTTCCCCCTTGCCCACGACATGCACTTCTTGGTAGACCTGGCAGCAAGTCTCTCGATCAGCCATGTGTGTTACCAGGTTAACATCCCACAGTAAGCTGCCTCACATTTCCCTCATGCAAATTTCTCAACTTGATTTTCAGCACACTCTTGCTGTTGTAAGCTTCTCACCTGGTGGTGCACCTGCCACAACAGGGATTGCAGCAGTATAAAGAAGCCAAGCTCTAGTGAAAGGGTCAGTGAAATGAACTTTTTCCCCAAGGGTGCAAGGCATGGAAAATTACTCTGGCTGTAAGGGCCTGTGCTCACTAGGGAGGGCTGGAATCTGTTGGCCTTTTCCCAACAGCAGATACTCAGTGCCATGAAGATGCACAGGGTCTCACTGCTTGTGAAGAAAGATGGAGAAGGGAAGGATGCAACATGACTCAAGCCTCTTCAGAAACCAGAGAATTTACATGGAGATGGGTAGAACAGAAAAGGAGGCTTACAAAAGCAGCAACTGCTGGAAGTTTCAGAGAGCACTTGTAACTGAATGGACAGGAGAAAATAAAGCAGAATCACTGACACAGCGTTTAAGCAGCTTGGCTTTGTAGAAGAAATGATAGCTTAGAAGTAAATGCTGGCACAGAAATATTTTAAAGCATCACCAAAGCATACCCAGCATGCCAAGAAAAATACACAGAAGATTTCTCTGTCCTGAACACACACCACAAAAAGGTTTTGTAAGAAGAAATAGTTTGACTCATTTTTGTACCATGAGAGACAACAATAAAAACCCAAAAAAAAGAAGAGTCCACATCATATTACTAAAGGCCCTTTGCCTTTTCCCTACTAACACAGGAGTTTTTATGATCTTGATCAAAGCAACAAAAAGCAAATTATTTAAACTAAGTATGAACATTCCAACCAATGCAGTTCTTTACAACTGTGATCTCTGGGTTTCCCATTGCTATTTTCTTTCCATTTTCCAAATTTCTACTCCCTATTCCGCACCAAGTTTTCCAAAATTACACTGTCTTTACATAAAATATAACCTAGGGATGGATGGGATGGGGGAAGGATGCTGTCTTCTGAGAGTGTGTTTGGGATTAACCTTGTTATGCAAAGTCCACAGACAAAAGCTGCTTATCTGGGCAAGATGCTTTGACATCACTATCTAAAAAATACCAAAGTAGCACAAATCAAAGCATGATCCTCATGATAAATAAAAGGGGTTTTCTTATTTGGTAGGTTTCCCCCGCCCAGTGGTATTTCAGAACAGTGCTTTCAAAAAAAACCTTTTGATTGTTGGATTAAAAGTCAAGGAAACTCCATTTCTTACCTGTGTTTTTGCAAGTTTTATGTTCATAGGGATGTATGGAGTTTCTCTGCTGGACCAGGGCTTTAGTCTCTAAAGAGTTACATCTCTGCAACAACTACAAAATGCTTCACAACAAAAGAAAGTAGGGAAAGGAGAGGATTTTAGCATCTTCAGAAGGCTTCACACATCAAAACAATTATAAAACTATCCCTTAAGCAATGGTACAAATCTTCAGGTTCACTTGAAAACACCGTAGCAGACACAGACACAGTTTTCCATTTGCTCTTTAATGATCTCCCCCCTCTGACTGCTGTACACTTAATGTTTTCGTCAAGGTCAACTCCCCTTGAGTCCTTCCTTCAGGCATTCCCAAACCACAGCTCCTGAGGAGCACCTGCTTCCAGTGATTCCAGTGAACTCCCACAGCAGGGCCATGTACAGAGGGACCTGCTGGGTAACCAAGACTCAAGGTGTGGAAGGAAGAGGGCAGGCACTGAGCTAATTACCACAGCTGGCACACCCACGAGCTGTGCTGGGCTCCTGCTGCCTGTGCAGACCTGTTCATCTCCCAGTGGGCTGCCAGCAGACCTGTGGAGTCACTGTCACTGCCTGCCTCAACACCCTGCCACAGCTCCTTCTCCATCAGACAGAGGCATGCCTGTGGCACATGCCTCGCTGCACTGCAAAGACAGCAAGATTCGATACAGGCTCACAGGATCAGAACTGCAGGCCACAACTCCAGAGCTTTCAGCCTAGGAAATGCAACTCCAGATTTGGGGGGGTAAATTATCTATTATGAACTGAACAACTGATTCAGATAAACAAACAAAACCAGAGATCTTTCCTGCTTCTACTTTAGGATAAAAATAATTTGCTAACTAGAGTATTTTGCTGTTACACTTTCTAATGAGAGAGCAATAAAACTGTCCAGAGAAATACCATATCTCGAATTCTGAAAGAAAATAACATATTAGGGAATGAACTTTCAAAAAAAATCATTTATGTAAAAGGATGTTCTATTTACAAAGGTCAGTTTGCTCTTTATGATATGCATGACCACTACCAGAAAAAAATATACATGAAAGAAACACCTCATCTTTCAAATACACATTTACAAATACTCTGCTTAAGCTACTAGAAAAATTAAGACATTTGAAATTAAGAGTGCATTCTGCATGCAGTTAAGATAGAAATTACATTGCTGGACTTCAGTGTGTCACTTCTTATCACTGTGAACAACACACACTTGGGCTCTTCTAAAACACCACAGCCTGGCTATTACCTTAGGATCTCTGAGGGAGGACATGGATCTCCATGAACAAGTTATCAGCTACTCTGTGTTTTGCCATTAAGAAAGGACATCCCAATTTTCTTCCCAGTAGGAGGGCCTGGTCTTTTCCAACTTGGTGTCCTTTTCCCTGAGTTTCTCTTTAGTGTCCTGCTAGGATGATGGCTGGCTGGGCACATCTGGCAGTCCTTGGTGAGGGCTCCTCCTGTTACAAGGCAGAGTTCAGGAACTCCAGGAGCTGGGCACGGTTCCGGTCTCTCTGTCGAGCAGACAAGCAGAGGCACTGGTTGAACAGAGCTGTACTCAGGAGCAAGGCCACAGTTCCCTGTTTTCTGTGGGTTTCCACATCCCAAAGCCAGTGCCGTTGACACAGCTGGGTCCAACCAGCTACCAGTGGGTGCCCAGGGGAAGTGCCAGGCAATGGGGACACAAGCTGTCACTATTCCATGAGACACTTCCCAAGTGGCTCCCTACGGAGGCTCCACTGGGCTGTCATGGTGCAGCTCCCAGCCTGCCCAGGAGGGAACTCACAAGCACAACAGAGGCTCCTCTCTGGTGGCTGAGGCAACTTGCACTGTACTCCCAGCAAGTCCTGAGCTTTGGGAAGTATCCTTTTATCCCTGTGCATAAACAGCAGCTTATGCAGCATAACAGAGCCCTGAATTTGGGTTCCCTCTTCCCAAAAAGAAACGGCCCAACCAGTCAATTCCAGAGCTTTTTATAAAATAATTATTTAATCTTTAAATATTGTAAAGAATGGATGTTGTTCAATTCAGCAAGACCACAGGCCCAAATCAAAAAAGGACCAACATCAAATATTTGACATTGAATACTGTAACCAGCAGACTTCTGGAACAAAACTAGCAAACATTCAGCATAATTTAACACACCCTTTGGTGTCACAGAGAGAAGATAATGTGTTTTCAGTCCAATTTAACTCAGAATGCTCAGGACTGCTTTGGTAGCTGTAGAATGAACTACTAGGGCTTGAACCTGAATCTGCCAAGCTGGATACCTCGAGGAAGTAACACTTCCTGACCAGCACCAGAGCCCTCTGCAGGTCACCCTGAGGTGTTGGAGAGTGAAGGTATTTAAGGGCTGAGTCCACACACCCACAGCAATAGCACACAACACAACTCGTGGTTATTTATTTCCCTAGGTATCTCAGTAAAAACATTTGACTGCTCTAAGAAAATGCAGGAGGATGTGCAGTAATACAACTGGGATATTTAAAATTCCTCTCTAAATAAAGGCTAGTCTTGCATGCGTTAGAAAAACACAGTGAAGTAGCAATTACCACAACTGATCACAAGAGACTGAAAGAAGATGAGTATAATTAGCACCAGTGTAAGAGAAAGCTACAAATTGCCTAATGATTAGAGGCTGAAATTCTAAGAACCTGCACAAGCATCCTTTGGTTTATCTGCTCATGACTGAGTATTCCAAGCCCCTTCATAACATAAAACCTGCCAAAAGAGTGAATTCAAATTTCTCAGAGGCCATCACAGCCACATTAAAAGCTACCCTCACTTTACAACTCTTAACTGCAAGACCCACTCTTCTACAAAAATCACTACTAGAAAAGATATTTAAAGATCCAGTATTTTTTCTCAGGGACATTTAGACTAATTAACTCTTACCTCTATATCTTCCTTAGTCTTCTTTATTTTCATCTTAATTTTCTTTCCGGTTATCATGCTGTAGTTTTCATTCTTCTTTTTGTTTTTGAAAAACTGAAATGAGATCACATGTTAAAAAGACATAAACTTTGTTCTGTACAAATCTTATGTAAAATTGCAGACAATAATCTTTTACACTTCCTTACTGTCCACAACAACAGAGAGAGGTTTCTACTGGTGGATGACCAAGCTGGTGATCCTTATAAACATTTTTATGACAGGATGGATTAAGTATGTAAGTGAGAAATAAAACAACTTCACACTTAGACCAGCATACCTTGGAAAGCTGGACAGGGCCTGTTTTCTCTTTCCTTTTCTTCTTTTCTTTCTTTTTCTTCATTTTGTTCTCCTTTTTCCTTTTCTACAAGAAGAAGATATGCTCTTATGCTTACAGACTAACAAGGGCAAAACTCCCCAAACCCACCAGGACCTCCCAAGGCCACTCAAGTCAAGACAGACACTGCTGCTTGCCCTTACCACTGCTGGACAAGCAGTAGAAAGTAACGCACCAGGAGCTAGCAACACTTGGGACTCTGAGCAAGAGTCACAAAAGGTCTGATTCCCTGTTCTCTCTCTTTTAAAGTAACCCCAATATATAAAATCACTGAAAATTGAATAGAAAAATTACAACAGCAAGAATTTATCACTCACCAACTATAAATAATTTCTTCTGGCAAATTCTATAAAATTATCAAGATTCCCCACTTCTCTTTTTTTCAGAGACTACTCTTAACTCCAGCTGGACTAGCAATGATTGACAAAAGTAACTTTTAAATTATTTCTCTTTTTGTCTAAAGTCAAGTGCCCATTTTTCAATTCAGCTACCACAACCCTAAAAGCATGATTTAGATTTACACAGCCACAGACAAAAGCCTTGTCTTACACGACACTTAGGGTTATTGAAATATAAAGAACTGTTTTGTTTGTTAACTACTTATTTCTCTTTGTAAACTTTTACCTTTTTGTTGTGTTTTTCTTTTTTCTTCTTCTTTGACTTAGACTTAGGAGAATCTAAAATTAAAGAAAAAAATTAATAACAAAATCAAACACTCAAGTTTAGCATTGTTAAAAAGGCATTTGTTTTACAGATAAGACAGAGAAATGTGAAACCAATGAAGAAAGTGCTTTAGTTCAGCTATATGTATCGACACAGGTTGAACTAACCCAGTGAAAGAGAACACATTAAGTTACTGCCACTTACTGGGCTAACATGGAAGCTGAAAATACCTGATTTACTAATTCTGCAGATGTGTCAGCTTCACCTAAGTCCTCAAAGTTAAATGCTTGAAATGTTAAGACCAAAGGAGGACTAAAGTCAAGCCCACAACTCTGGTCTAGATAGACTGGTAAAGTAAAAAAAGATCTGTGTTTTGAAAATGCAGCAAACTGAGGGGCTTAAATATATGTAGCATATTTTTACCAAGTAACATTTATTTGAATGGCAGTTTGTCTTTAGAAGGAATTCAAATTAACATAAGAACATTGCAAACTGTGTGTGAAGTGGCACTTTTACATACAATAGGAAAGGGTTATGAGAGAAACACCCTGAACAAGTAGCATTGGAATTCTGCACTATCACTGTGGTGGTCTCACCACTTCTAAAACAAGCTTTAAAGGCTCTCAGGAGTGCTATCAGAATTGGAAAACACCATGTGCATGAGGAGGTAGCTTACCTCTACTACTACTGGAAGAAGATGACCTTGATGAAGAGCGTGATGAGGAGGAAGAAGTGGATGTACTGCTAGAAGACGATGTGGATGAAACAGATGAGGATCTGCTTCTGCTGCGCTTTCGTTTCCTTTTTTCTCTTCCTTAGGACAACACAAGGCAACAGTGAGCAAGCCTGCTAATGACTGTGGCCTACTGAAATGACTCTCAGTAGAATTTAAACACAATAAATCCCTGTTTTGACAGGTTGGTTCTGTTTTTCCCTGCTCTTCCAGTGTGCCATGGTCTACGAGCATCACCAAGCAAGCAAACCCAGTAAGTGACACAGAGGGTGACAAACAACCCAACACCAGAGAACAGCAACAGATCACAGCACCTACCTCGGGCCTTCAGCCCTTCTTCTGAGGCTGCACACAGCGTCCTGCTTTTCTCATCCTTCCTGTTATCCATATCTAGTCAGAAGCAAAAGGACATTCAGTAATATCATTTCCAAAAGACTTTGGCGGCGGGGGGTAAATTCAGAAGCAGAGGAATCGAGCCAGCACGCCTGATGGCAGCGCCATGGAAGCACAGGGTGGGACAGCTTGGAAGGAACCACAAAGGGCTCCTGGTCCCACCTCCCCGCTCCAGCAGGGCCATCCCAGGGCACACGGCACAGGAGCACATCCCCCTCCATGACACCGCACCCCACTGCGGGGGAAAGCACGTTCATGCCCTTGCACCAGGAACCGGAGGCCAGACCCGGCTCGGGTGCCGCCGCCGCAGACGCCAGGGGGGTTTTACCCACACCTACGTGTGGGGCTGTCGCTGGATCACGCATCCCGCCCACGGCCCTCGGCGGCCGCACCCCGACCCGACCCGACCCGGCCCACCCTTCCCCGGCCGCCCCCGGGCCCCGACCCACCCGTGCTGCGACCGCCGCCGCCCCGGCTCCGCCGCCCCTGGGCCGGCGCCGCCCACGGCCCCGGAAGGAGTGGGGCTGCCCGCCGCCGCTTCCTGCCCGCCCTCCCTCACGGCAGCCGCGGGCAAAGGGACCGAGCACGGCCCCGCTCCGCCGCTTCCTGCCCGCCCTCCCTCACGGGGACCGATCGCGGCCCCCGCTCCGCCTGCCTGGGCTCTGTCCTGCCCAGCGTCCCCTTCCCGCTGCACAGCACCGCGTTCCCAAGCACGCCGCAGTCGTGGGATTCTGGAACAGTTCCTGTTCCTGCTCTGAACCGAAACAAATCCAAGCCCTGCTGAGCCCAAAGCCGGCCCAAGCACAAATTGTCATCGCAGTGCAGCCTCAGACCTCGAGGATATTCATCTGATCTAGCTTAGGATTTACTGAACTTGCTCTGCGATATCCAAGTGCGAACCAAAATACCCGTGAAGCACATTGATTCCTAATCTTAAGCAGTGTTGGTTTTTGTAATTTTTTTTTAAATTAGTGTAAACAAAAGTCCAGTACTCCACATCCTTAAAAGTCTCCTTCAGTCCAGCCAAAAACAGTCCCTCTAGAAGGATGATAACATTATTTATTCTTACATTAGTTTATGTACACAGTAAAGACATTCGGCTAGAAAAATGCCTCTATTGTAGTAAGAGATATTCAAACAACTACAAACTATCAATAAATATATTAGAAACATATGGTATGCTCATGTAGAAATACCCTATGCTCTTTTGGTTACTTACCCAGTACAATATTATTGAAAAGTTTTTTGGTATTCTTCATGCAACATCAAAATTCTTCCTGACAGTTCATGCTATACAACATTTTATTAGGAATGGGATGAAATTTAAAACCCTGTTTACAAGCAGTAAAAAAATCACTGAAAATTTTAACATAAATATCTTAATTTCTGTACTAAAAAGAACAAATTTAAAGAAGGTTGTCTTTAAAAAAATTAATCTTCTCAACTAATTCTTTATAAAACAGGCAGTATTTCAAAAGGGATGTTTCCATCGCCCAGGATGAATTTGTGCTTCAGAATTTTAAAAGGAATATTCACGGCAAAAACCTAAACCCAACCAGTAGGTAGAGGAGAGACTGCAGGTAGGAACTGCATAAAACCAAACATGCTTCCAAAATCTGTCTAGGAAAACACTAAACACTTATCCACATCACTATGCCATCACCTATTCTAACAATTAGAAATGGAGTTTTAATAATACTTAGCTCTTTTCATGCTCAAACTTCTTCACAAACATTTAAATAGCCCTAGTGCTTCTGCAAGTATTATTATTCCCATTTTACATTTGGGGTGGTGGAGGCAGAGGGGGCTGGGAATTTGCCAGGATACAGACCACACACATCCTTTCCATCTTGCCTCCCTTGCTTGTCCTTTATCACTTTCTGTATTGAACACTCAGTGTCCTGGAGAGTCCCAGGACACAGGGATGGTACATTCCCATCAGTTGTTAGTGGTTATTATGGAAGTTGTGTCACTTTGAAGGTTACATGACAAAAATTAAAGTAATGAGTGACATGAAATCCAGGCTCAGGGTTGATGTCACAGAATGGCATACCACTGTCAAAACAAGCCTGCTCTTTATGTAACCAAGTGTTATGCCTAATTCATTCTGTTTTACAGCTGAAATGACTCCTGAGGTCAATGGTGGAGGTACACAAGAAAAAATTTGTTCCTCACAATCTGTCCCCGGGAACATGGAAAGCCCCTATGGTGGCTCAGTACATCTTGACATTATAAAACAAAAGGACTTCTAGATCAAAACAAAGATTTCCCATGTGCTAACCCACCAGGAGGTACAGATTACTAAGGTCTCTTCCCCTCCACCCCTGAGTTAGAAAATACATGTGTCTGAATTATGCCCTGAAAACCACGTGGGAAAGTGAATGTCTAGCAATAAGATTGCAGATACAAAATAAAGTACTTTGCCTTCATCTTGGTATCAATCCTTGAATTATTTAGAGTCTTATCAACATCCCTTATGGGAAGGGTATTTTTCATTTTACCACATTTGCCCTCTTGAATTTTCTATCTTATGCCTTTCAGTCTGTGCCCTATTTTGATTTTTATCCTGCCTAGTTTACTCTTACTCCAAAACCAGCTTAGTTTCTTGCTGTCTCTTGATAAGCTTTGGAGCAATGGATAATGCTGAGGTGTTTCCCCACCTGACCTGTAAGAGATGAGAGATGCAAAATTCTGCCACTTGTAATAACAAAATCACTGAGCATGCAGAATTACATCCCTCTTACAGGCACCCAAAGGGCTTTAAAAAGGCACATGTGTTCTGTGTTACATGTTCCTCAGTGCCTGACCTTGGTGGTTTTAGTCTGTCTCAAATAAACCCTGTACAATGCACACATTCCTTTGCAATATGGAAGGAACTTGGAATAAAAATTAAGATCTTCAGACATCACGGTCAGCAGCTGTGTCATCCTTTAACAAACACTAAAGCTGCACTGATTGTCAAAATTGGCTTCTTACAGCAACCTCACTCCCTAATCTATTTTCCCCCTTCTTCCCCAAACTTCTAGGAGAGAGGAAAAGTGCATGTTACATAAGTGAGCTATTCCCCAAGCTCTTCCTGCCTTTTGTAGAGCTGGTAAGGCCAGAAAACATCTCTTTTGCACAGATGTGGAAGCAAAAGAACAGGAGTTTTGGCCCTCCTCCAGCAGTGCAGCCAGGAGCTGGCAGGCTGGCTGAATGCCCTGCCTCTGGCCATGTCCTGAGAGGTGAGAAGCACCTGCAGCTTTTGGCTTCAGATGGGGACTGTGGATGTTTACCACCAATGGAAACCAGTCCCAAGGCACTAGGCAGGAGTGGAAAGGACACAAGAAAGCTGTTGTGACCTGGGGTACTCTATACAGCTGAAAAAACAGGCTAAAAAAGTAAGAGGCATTCCTCTGGGCTTTCTGGACAAACACGATTAAAACTAATAAAAAAGATGCAAGATACTTGGCCAATGTTTACCCTGCCTGACTTAAGCCATTCTCCCTGCTTCAAAAATCCAGAAGATGGAGGGATCAAGACACATTGATTCAAATTTGCTAATGTTGAAATGTTTCCATTGCAGACAGATGAAATGCACTTGCATGTTTGGGCATGGCTTCACTTCTGTGTGAGGGAGAGGAGCCCACAGGCCTGCCTGGGCTCCTGGAAATTTACTGGAGGAGGTTCATCTCCAAATGCCAGTCTGGGGATGGGAGCCAAGCATTCCCCCCAGCCTGGACTGAACCAATCTGGATTGAATGCATCTTTGCGCCAACCTGGACTTCTAGCTGCCTTAAAAATGCAGTCTTGAAAAAAGGGTAGAAAAGGAAAGGCTGATGCTTTGGCAATTCTTTATCTGTCCTGTAGTCCAAAGCCATGAAACATTCTCAGTAGCTTGACTGGTGGCAATTTGCTATTGCATGGCTGGTGCTCACCACAGAAGCAGCAGTCACGTTGACCGGGCTTTTCACAGTTCCTCCAGGTCAGTTAGGTCCACGACCACTTTCAAGAAGAGAGTGTCATCTCTGATGTAGGTGTTCTTTGTGCTTTCCAGGACGGTGTGTGGCACGAAGCGCGGACAGCCAGAGGCGATATTCATTTCTCCATCCGGCCTTTTGAAACTGCTGCTGTTGGGGTCAGCTCTAAAGACTTCCACAATGTGATTTTTTTTCCCACTTTGGTCCAAAAGCATAAGTGTAACCTTCTGCTTGAAAGGCCACAGCAGCAGCGAGTCAAACTCGCCCCTCATGACCACGAAGTAGAGGGAGATGTGGGTTCCCTTTCCCGAGCCGTCCCCGTTCAGGTAGGCTCTAGCACACAGCCTGTACCCGCAGCGGCTGGTGTAGAAGGGCTGGCTGGCTATGGACGGCACACGGCCCTCCACTGCCTCTCTTTTCTTCTTCTTGTAGTCCGTGATTTTCCAGATTAATTTCCCATTGTAGCACGTGCCTTCCAAAAGCTTAAATCGTTCTTCGTTTTTATTGAGCTGTGCTTTGTGATTATTGATCTGGCGATCATGTTTGCTGGATTGATCTTCCAAAACAACTGAGAGAAGAGCGAAATAAAAAGAAATAGAACAAAGAGAGACACATTTGGTAAAATAAAACCGTCAGAGCCCTGGATAAAACGAGCACCCAGGCTCAAGCTGGCAAAACTGATCTACCCAAGTGTGAGTACAGGCTATGAACTACAGCTGTTAACTTTTTAAAACTGTAATTGCAGCAGCTGGTAGTTGAGTAAGAAAAGCTGTCAACTATAAATCATGAATGTCTGAATAGCATCATGGCCTCCATCACAGTGCGGGAGCCAAACCAAGGCCAGCTCTGTGGCTCTGTGGCCCTGCAGTGCCACCGGAGTTCAGGAGATACTGTGCAGTAGGGAAAGATGGGAGAACACCGCACACACCATCACAGTTTGGTCTCAGAATGCAAGAAGAAAGCCCTTTCTAGTGAAAAGCTCCAACTGCCCGATTGTAGCACCAGAACCCCCACTTAGCCAGCAGTAAATCAGCAACCCCCCACGTGTGCAGGGAAGTGCCAACATACCCAAGCGCTGGTCGTACGTCTCCATCAGGGCAATCTTCTGTTTCACGGTTTCAATGGTGTCAAACAGGGGCCGCAGGTCTAGTTTACTTTGCTGCTGGTTTGCCATCTGTATTAGCTGTTTCACTTGTGATTCCAGGCGTGCAGACTTGTCCAGATGACTGGCCAGAGCCTTCCCAGTTCATGCCATTGGAAGAGGGTGGGAAGTAGAGACAAGAGATATCCATAAAACCAGGCATTTGCTTTGAATTAAGATAGTGAAGTCTAGCATGTGAGCAGTAGCAACAATGTGATGCATTCAAAGTGCTCTGCTGGCTTAGGAACTTATCCCAGTGCTCCTTCATGATTAATTCAGCACATTAACAGACTGAGAAGCCATTCCTCATTCAGAACCCATTCACACTGCACCACTTCATTCAACTCATTATTCAAATTTACACCTGCACATTTGCCCTGGGCATCTGACCATGAGGATTTGTACTGTGCTTTTTTTGCCCAGATCATGTATCCAAACTTCTGTATTGATTAAAAGGAAAAGACAATACCATATTGTAAAAAAATGAGAAGGTCTTGGGGAGATTGTTACTGCTGTGCTATTAATAACAACAATTACCAGAGAAACATATTTCAGGATGCAAAAAAGCAATTGGTAAAAAAAGTAAAATCAAGGTCTCACCTGAGTGCTTACCATCAAGTTGCTATTGTTACCAAACAGTTGTGTATACTGTCTGAATTCTTTCTCACACTTCTTAATGGCATCTGCTAGCTGCTGGATTTTAATCTCTTTACATTCCAGGCTCTTATACAGGTCAGATATCTACAGATGGAAAAATCAGAGTATAAATGCTAAGGAACATCAAAACATACGATGCAGAAATTATAATGTATCTGACTATACAAGAGACAGTGGGAAAGTTTACAAAGCAAATCCTCTAACTGAGCTAGACAGAGCACTCCTTCATTCACTATTTGTGAATAAGCACTGGCAAGAACTGCACATAAGGTAATCAGACTCTTGAGCAGATCTGTGTGGCTCCAGATGCCAAGAGGCTCCTATCTCTCATTTCCATCGTGATGATCCATTCAGCTCTATAGTGGGATAATATATACTTACATGCACAGGTGCATGTGTATGTATATGCATTTTTTCCTCTGCTGATGTCTAACCAGCAGAAGAGATGAGTCAGTGAGGGATACACACTTCAAAATCAAGTTTTAGCAGTTTGGGACTTTTATTTCTTGCATAAACAAGCAAAGAGTAAGTCCCCCATCAACTAAGTTAACAGGACTGGGCCTAAATCCAGTCTCCTGCTGGGAGCCAAAGAAGTGATCTTGAGCAGAGAGGTGCCTGCAACTGGCTCTGCTGTCCTCTGTGCTGCCTCCACACAGAGCAGGTGACCTGGGCACCTAAAGGCTGCTTTTCGAGCAACCTGGCTAGTCAATTAAACTTTAAATTACTTTATCTCTAAACCTCAAATCCAGTGTAAAGCAGAGACTGAAAGCAAATGAGGTGAGCAATAGCAAGGAGCCTCCCACTGTGCCTGGTGGAGAATATATGTGCCTGAGCACACAGAGGTTTCCCTGTAATTAACTGGCTTCACTAGAAGAGCTTACTCTGTCTTCTGAGGTGTGAAAAACCATAAAAACAGTCTTTTAAAATGTACCTGATCTAAACCAGGCAACAAATGTAGAATCTCGTATCATCCTCTAACCAGTCAAGAACTGCTGAAGAGTGCTCATTAAATATGACTTACCTGCTCTTCCAACTGGGAGTTCTTGTCTAAAATCTGCAGCATGTGTTCCCTCAGGGCACTATTTTCATGTTCAGCAAGTTTCCCTCTTTTAACCTTAGTGAGGCAGAGGGAGGAAGTGAAAGAATAAAATAGTAAGATAAGCAGATCTTTGAAGCTGTTGGTAAAATAATTATTGATGCAAACATTCAAAATATGTCCTTTATGCCTTGAAAGGGAGGGAAGGGCAGTCCTGATTCTCTAGTATTTCATCTTAGCCAGCAGAAATGGTTGTGAAAGGACATAAATTGGTTATTTTAATTATTCTGATGGTTTGAGAGACAAAGTCCAGTCCTGGTACAGACAAAGATGTGTAAAACAGTACCTTTACATTACAGCCGTACTGCTTGTATGGACAGTCCACTTCTGCCTCGGGACACACAGCGTGGTGCTTTTCAATCTGCATGTATTAATGAAGTAGTTTGTGATTAAATAAACTCTTAGTCATTCAAAGCACTAATAAAATCTAAATGCCTGCAAAAAGGGTGAATAAAGGCCATTGTCATGATACCACCAATCACTTTACCAGGAAAACAAGTATTCAGAATCAATAAGCAAGCCAGGTATTTTTCCATGCTGCAAAACACCCATGGCTTACAGTGACAGAAAAATCCACTTAGAAGATGGGAGATCTATCCTTTTTAGGATCAAACAAAGGAAACTTCAAATTTCATTAGAGCAATGAAATTTTATTGGCATGGGCTAATGTGGTCTGCAGCTTTCAGTTTTCATAAATTTATGTGATATGCTGAATTGCAGTATCAGAAAAAATAATAGTACCTCTTTTTTCAGAATTATTTGTGAACAGTTTTGGAGACAAGGCACAGGATAATCAGGGCAGTCATTTTTCTCATGATTCTAAAGAAAAAGAAAACAGAACAAGGCAATGGCTTTCATTTTTGTAAAGTAATATATACAGAGGAAGCTATGCAAAAAGTAATCCCAAACATACAAATGCAAGTCACATATCACTTTGTTGTTCATAAGAGAGCATCAATAATTGGTATAATTTAAATTACATTTATTGTACTTTCTCCTTCAGCCACTCAGCCAAATTTTGTTTCAGGAGTTAAGTGCCATTGCAATGCTGGAAACTTTTTACTCAGCAATATCAAGGGGAAACAGGTGATGGTTTCCCAGGAATGCTCCATAATCTTACCTTTATGTTAATTAAGACCACATGTGTATTACAGTACTGGCACCTCTCTTCCCGGAATTTACAGTGCTGGCTCAAGTGCTCCTTCAGGTCTTTGCGGAGAATTTGATCCTGACATCCATCATTAGTGCACTGCATGCTTTCAAACAAACACTGCTGCAGATGCTCCTGCAACACACAGCAGCAGGGTAAATGCCAAAAGGCCAGTGTGGTTCCCTCCAATCAACAATCACCTAAGCATTCAGAATATGAATGAATGCTGCGATTTACAAAGGCTACATAAAGCAAATGGTTCTTATTAAAAAAACAACACCCCAAGGCAAAGCTGGAACAAGCTAAAAGCTGTAATCTATGCTACTTACAGTGTATAGCTGTCATAATCCTTGTACTTGAACCACTTTGCTACAATAACTCTGAAGACAATCACAGGAATTTAGCTGATCATAAATACACAGAGCTGTCATGAAAATCAAAGGCTTCAAAATTTGATCAAGCAAACCAACCTGATATCGCCCCAGAATTACTTTTGAATTGCAGTCAGGAAAGTTTTTGCAGAACACATGCAAGTTGAGAACTTCTCTTTTACAGCAGTTGTCTTTGAATACCTGTAAAGGAAGCAAACTAGCCTTAATATGTAGTCACATGGGATGTTATAAATAATATTAAAGAACAAGCATCACTACAGATCTTCTAGGTGTTCAAGCACAGACACCATAATTGTGAGTATGGCTCTCGATAATTCATATTGAAAATTTGTATTGAAACTATAAATTCAGCCATTTATGACATTTCTAGTAAGCACAGGTTTTTTCTCCCCATGTAGTTATTCCAGAGATGCTGATCCATCCCACAGCCAGCAGGACTAGTAGCACAGGAGCTGTATAAGCACTGCCAGAGCCTGCCTGTATCTGGAAGAAAGCAGCTGGAGCTAACACGCTCTGAAAGCCAGCTCTGTGCATGCTCCACTCTGTTCAAGCAGTGCCTTTGGGATGGAGGTGATGCTGAGATATCCTTTCTGTCACCTCTGAGAAGCAGCACTGTTCTCAGCTGTGTATGCAGAGGCAAATGAAGCCCCCAGAGCAAACTCTCAGCCTTATTTAGAGATCTTCCTGCATTGTTGTCATCAAAATTTGCAAGAAATAGAAGATGAAAAATGAAAAACAAAAATCCTGTAGATAGTCTGATTATAACTTCCTATCAGGATTAGGAGAGAGAGGAAGGAGACATTTTATTTCCCTGGAAAATTTCTGGCAGGACCAGTATGTAGTATACTTTTAAGCTTTGGAATATAAATAAGGACAAACTATTCCATTATAAAACAAAACAACCAAAAGCAACAACAGCTTGCAAAATAAAAAGTATTATCTCTCTTTTCCTCTAAAAGTTACCCAAAAGTAAATTAGGTCTTCAGGGTTAATGACATCTAATGGAGATAATCAAGAAATCAAATTATAGCCAAGTTAAAACGAAGACAATCAAATAAACAAGATACTCCAGCAAGACAGGGAATTTAAAAAGCAAGTCAGTAAAATCTCCTTTAAAAAACCATACATCTGGTGACTTGGGAGGATTCAAAGCTTTGTGAAATTCTTCAACACTTTACTGGAAATACAGAGGACTAAAATGAAATAACTTTAGAACATGAGGTATAAAATGAAGCTTAAGCTAGGCAGCCATAATCCCTTTCTGGGAGAGAATAATGCTTCCTTAAGCATTATTTCAGAGACAAAAAACTGCTCTGCCCTGAGGACTGAAAGCCACCTTGCTCTCAGCTGCCTTGCCTTTCCCATGTAAATGCTGACTGCTGAAATAAAGCTACAGCCACTTACCTCATGCATTTTTATTGTTTCTTTGTCGACAGGACAGGTGGGTACTGCATTTAACTCTCTAGATCAAAAGAAGAGTCGTGTTAACCCACAGGAAATTCAATTTGTTTTATGAAATTGGGCTATGCTATAATCTGACTCTGACAGCAGTCAGCAGTAGATGGCATAAAAACAATAACAAAAAGCCCTTTAAAAACACTTTCATCTGGCAACTGCACAGCCAAATTCTGTCCATAGCTTAAAAAGGACATAAGGCAGTAACTGTGAATACATAACAGAAAGCAGAGTCTGTCTTAAGAGTGTTCAATGGTAAAAACCACAAGATGTTTTTTAATTAAGGGAACATCATCACTGTCTGACCATCTGCAGATCACAAATGTCATATCTCAAAAATTCTCATTGTGTGCTTTAAACCCAGCCTTTGTCTACTAGAAGCAGTGCCCTCCTTGATATGCCACTAAAAGGAGATCTAATGGCTTCTTTCTTAAAAGGCACAGGAATAATGTAAAATCCAGGAAAACAGTCATAGAGGCAGTGCAAAAGGAGTTAACCCAGAGATAAAGCAGCAAACATGAAGTATCTAAAGTTCACAAAAGGTAATTAGTGATATCTATCCACATAAAGAGGCTCATCTGCAACCTTTCCAGGTGAAATCCTGCCCTCAGGCACACCAAAGAGTCCATAACGTATTCCCAGACAGGTCTGGAGGGTAAACTCATTTGTACCAAGCAAGAGACATGCCAGCAGCCTTGTGATCTGACTGCAGCATCAGGTAATATTAAAATCAGCTTACAATTCTGCTGAATTCAGAGGAATTACACAGAAGCAAATGAACACAGCCTAGTCTAACCACCAGCAGCAACACCGTGAGACATCAATGCAGCAAATTCCTCTGAAGAGCACCATGGCAGACAGACAGACCACAGCAGCATCTCACACAGCACTATCAGCTTACATCAACAGTTTCTTTATGCTGACTTCCCTGCAGATGGGGTAAGGTCTTTAGAGACACCTTTAAAACACTGAGCACACAGTCAGTGGTGTGAAAAGTGCATTTATATGGCTCTACACAGATATTTACTGTATGTATTTTATTGTACTGATTAGTAGTGCTGTATTAACATTTCAATAGTATGGTAAATGTAGTTTTGTGGTTAAAAGGTAATTTTTGTAGTTAAAATAAGACCTATGTATGTGGGATATTTTTTTAAAGAAAGGAAAGAGGTACTTGCACCAGATAGCAGCCACAGAACACCTGAATCTTTCAGAGAAAGAGAATTTATTGCCTCATTATCAGAAGAAACGAACTTCTTCCCACCTTGCTCACCCCTGAAGATGCCATCAGGATTAAGAGGAAGAAGTTGACACTGACCAGACAGAATCCCTTGTTTGAATGGAATTTATGCATCATGTATGAGATGTATGAATATGAAATAGGTTACTGCTTTTAAGGGTTAATCCTCTATTAACGTGTCCTTTTTCAGGCTTGTGCTGCCCAGAAAAAGGTACCCGGACATCCGTAACTCTTTGCTTCTGTTATCTCATATTGCCCTAATCCGAATTGTCCAAATTATTATTACTCTAATTATATTATTATTTTTATAACCATTTTATTACTATTAAACTTTTAAAATTTTTAAAACAAGTGATTGGCGTTTTTCACCCTGGGTTCAACAGAGCCCTGCCATTGACTCCTTCAGCCTCTCACTGGGTGGGCAATATCACTATGGCACTCACTGCTGATTTATAGGAGACGTGGGCTGCTTTTTTAGGAGGGAGCAGGGGAGCCTGCGGACAGGGAGGAGCGTGCTGTCACCTCAGAGCGAGGATGCAGTGCTGGCAGAAGCGGTGCCCGCAGCCCGTCTGGTGGGGGTTGTGCAGCACCAGGTGGCAGTGGGCGCACTTGTAGCGCTCCTCCAGGCTCTCCACGAACTTGTAGTCGGCGTTGGGCTCGAAGTCCAGGGAGCCGGTGCTGGAGGAGTTCTGCCGTGTGAAGGTGCCCGAGGGAGCAGCGGGCTCGTCACAGGCCATGGGAGCTGCGCTGGGAAGCCAAGCAGATGCAGGGAGAAGCTCTTCCAACACTCCCTGGCAGCCTCTGGCTACCGCTTGCAGCAGGCTGCTGCGGGCAGCAGGGCTCTCATCTGCAGGGGGACACAGGTTTCAGAGGGAAACGTGCTGCCAGCTACGGAAGAGCAATATAACACTCACAGAACCACAAAACAAAGATCATGCTGCAAGCATCAAAACACACTTCTTTGGAAAAGAGCTTAACAGTCTGAAAATTATTCCATAAAAAATTATTTTTATGGTTTGGTCGGTTTTGGAGGGTTTTTGTTTGCTTTTTGTTTTCTTGCAGCAGTTCTTAGCTCTTAAAAAACGACACGAGTCTCAGACACAGCTGGGGAAAGCAGAGGCCAAGTCTTGGCCTTAATGCTCACCAGGAAAGTCTCCACATAAAGTAGAGCCCACCCACATGAATTTGCAAGTGCACTGCTTCAAGCAGGAGATGGCTTTGTAGTTTACAGCAAGGAGCATACAAAAAATAAGCTAGCAGGGGGATTTTACCTTCAGTTTAGGTGTTACAGGAGTTGAAGCCTCTTAACTTGACACCTTTCTTGTTCCTGTTGATCATTCATTTCTAGCAGTAAACTCTTATTTTACTGGATTATGTGCAGGTTTTTGACTATATTGATTCTGTCTAAAAGAAGTGGTGGGAAAAAAAAGAAAGAAAAGCGGGGTTGCAATTAAAAGTGTGACGTAAGTTCTCCTTCAACCAACCATAACTCATACACAGCACAGGAATGCAATGTTAATCTTCCAATAGGAAAAACCATCAATTTGTTCCAAGCCTTATGCCACAAACCTTGAGATTTGCCACCAGTCTCTCAACCTTGCAGTTTCTATTTTTTTGCAAGTAGCTCAAACCCTAGAGCCACTCTGGTTGGCATTTCTTGCAGCTTTGCACTCAGAAAACGTTTTCCTTACAGGCCTGTACAAAACACACCTGAGCTGCCTGATCCTGATTTCAAGAGGGAAGTGCTCAGTTTTACAGCTGTGCTGTAAAGGATGCTGTCTTTTCTCTGTGTGCACCACCCACCCTGTCAGTCACTGGAGTCACTCTTACTGACATCAGCACCTGTCTGAGAGCTCTCACTCATCTCCTGTAAGGTCACCCAGGGCATTTGCTGCTTTTGGAGGGAAGCAGGGCCAGCACATCACCATTAACAACCTCGTGTTTGGCATGAAACAGCGCGCCCAGGGCTGACACTCCGCCCTCCCTCCCTGCTGCAGCGGCTCCTGGCCCACAAAAGCAGCAATTAGTGAGCTGCCACAGAGCACCTTGGGCTTCAGAGAGCAACATCCATTTTCCTTTCCGCTTTAACAATCCATACTGGGCCAGGAAATCCTGCAGACAGAAAATGTGCCTGATTCAAAAACACACCAAAGCACTTAACCAATTAAAATGTCTTCTACAGCCAACATTTAAGTGCTCCTGTAACTGAGCACCCTCGTTAGTGGCTGTACACAGTATTCACCTCCCCAGCTTGTGAGAGTCTCCCTGCCTTTCACCAGGCTGCATGTCTGACATACTCCAGCACAGCTGAGCATCTAACACTGGTAGCCCTCAGGAATATGAACCATAATCATATTCCAGCCATTAAAGACTTATTATTCCAACAGGAGTTTGCAAATTACTCTGTTTGGTTCCTCCAAATGAAGAGCCTCCTGCTTCAAACCAGACAGGGCTGTCCATTTGCTTCTTTCATTTTTAAACAGTCGATCTTTCCTCCTCTGAAAAGGCACTTCCAGTTCCCTGACACCTAATAAGGAGCAATTCTCTTTTCCTCACATTAGCCAGAGATGACAAAATGCAGCCTGAGGGATTACCAGTCTCCTGTCTGGGCTGCCTCAGGAGCAGATGCCAGCAGCAGAGTGTTCCTGCTGCTTCTAAGGCAGATGGAGAGCTGTCACCATTAACTTCCAGAGCATGGACCACGCACAGGATGAGCTGCCTAAGAACTCACTCTGCCCTGGGTCAGTGACAACCCTGAAACAAGTTTCCTTCCTCTCTCTTATTGCTGCTCTCTCTCCCGTTTACTTGGCAGACAATTGCCCCAGTCCTATCCTGCTCCAGCACTTACCTCATCTGATGGTATGGTTTAGCAAGCTAATGCATCACTGTGTAAAAACACACCAAAATAAAACCAACAACGACAACAATTCTATGTTTTACCCATTTGGCCTTTAGGGATCTTCCTTAACTCCAGAAACTCCAGCTGGGGTGACGTATTTTAGGCAAAAAAAGTTATGAGACACATTAAAAAGAAACACTCAGCAGCCAAAAATTCCATCAAGAAACTCCTCCAGAGCTCTCACTGCTCATTAAATCAACCAAAATCACTCCCATTTCTTTCTGCAAGGAGCACTCTGCTGTGGTACAACACTTTACACTCTCTTGCTGAAATGAGAGCCTGTATCTCTTTAAACACCTTCCTAATGCACCCAACCCAGATCCCACTCCTAAAAATGGATACTCTTGGCATCTCCATGGAAGCACCTCCTCCACCTCAGCCTGGCCCAGACTAGCACTGCACAGCTGAGGGCACCTCAGGACACAGGAAAGAGCACCCCAGGTGAAAGGGGAGGCTGCCTGCTCAGAGGGCAGAGCGGAAACCTCAGAAGATGAGGGAGCTCACCGCTGCTGCCAGCCTTGCAGGAGCTTTGCTGCAGGGCTTGCAGCTGTTCTGCTGGAAGAAATGGGATGCTCCAGGAGGGGCCTGTGGATGGCAGCGCTTTGCCCAAGCTGGAGAGGTGCCCGTGTGAATCAGCTGGGCAGGCTCAGAGGAGCTGAGAAGCAGCAGCCCCTGCCAGCCAGCACTCAGTGGGATGTGATCCAAAGGAGCCCAGGCAGTGTAATTCCCATGGCAGCACTCACCAGTGACTCAGGGCACTTGCAGCAGCTCTGCTCCCACTCCTGGCTCCCAGCGCAGGGCTCTCGGAACTGAAACCAAAGGGAAACCGTCAGGGGAAAAAGTGCTGTAGGTGACAGTGAGAGCACCCCAGGGTTATCTGAATCAATTTCCTGCTTACGCTGATGCCTGGCCAGCGTAGGTAGGGGCTGAGGGAGCTTTCACTTCTGTCTGCTCATAGCTTCCAGCAAGGGGAAGCTGTCCTGCCTTTGTGTATGCTGCAGTTTTTCAGCACACGTGTGAACTGTAATGCTGGTTTAAAATAGCAGAGAGCGGCAGGCTCGTGTTGCATAATGATGCTCTTGTGGCAGACAGTGCATGCTGGAAAGGGATTTTCACTGCAACTGCACTGCAACAGCACACACACAAAACCCCCCAATTTATGGAGACTGAAAATCGACACATTAAAACACACATTACAAAAAAAAGGATTTCCCTATACTGAAATAAACAGAATTAATTATACCCACACATAAAAAAGTGGTATGAATCACTAGGAACTAAGCCCAAGTCCTATAAACAGCTACCAATGAGTGGGAGCTCAAATGTAGTGCAGTACAAAGAGCTCACAGCTGCACCTTCCCACCACCTCAGCATCCCAGCCCTGCCTGCACCATGAGTTGCACAAGCAAAATGCTTCTGGAACAACTCTTTCCATGCAGATGCCTTAACCTCACTGGAAATAATCCAAGTGGGAGAATTTTCATAACAAGAATTAACTTTATAAATTGGGAGCTATCCTGTTTTAATACTACCACACCAAACGGAGCCCAAACATTTTCCAGTAAAATGCTCCACACTTAAAATTGCTTCTTGTTCAGAAACTGAGCAGAACATAATAATAAGGAGAAAAATCAGCATGGGCATGACTTACTAGGATATAAAATTGCATCAGCATTTTAAAGCCACGTTCAAACAGCTCCCTCCAGCACGGCTGCTCTCTCTCTCCACCACCAGCAGCCAGAATGACAGAGGCTGTGTGCAACCTTGCCACACTGAACCACTGTGGACAGATTAACTTCTTCTAGCCACAAAAACACACTTTCTGCACACAGGAAAAACCATTCCTTACAACGTGGTTGCTTTTTTAAAAGAGAACATGTTTTTCCTGTTTTCTCCAATGTGAAACAATCATTACCCCATGAGCTGTGAGTGCACCATTACAGCCAAAACTTCCAGGACAGCAGAACCAGGCACAGGCAGTGGGTGCCACCATGTCTCAGACTGAGAAGGGAAAATATCCAGGTTGTTATCACAGATTTGATCACCACTCATGGTCAAGAAGACAAGATCCCTGGTCCTGCTGCCCAGCAAATGGGGCTGAGAGCCCAGCTCCTGCCAGGTTCACTGCACGAGGGGAGGGTGAGGCTCAGCCACGCTCCAGGACTGGGGTATTCCCAGTATAAAGCACCTTCCTCACTTGCCAGCTTCCATGTCATACATACAACAGGGCACAGAAAAAAGGTTATGCACCTACCTTTCTGTAGCTCTAGTCCACTTCTGTTGCTTTACACTAAGACACTTGGGAGGGACGAGGCTGAGAAGATGCCCTGTCCCTCCCTCTAAAATTATCTACCTTTTATGGAGATCAGAACTGTCTTAGGCACAGTGGGAAAAGTTTTGTCAAATTTGGATGTCTAAGATCAAGCCACTTCATTGGGAGGTAACAGGCAGAAACAGAATGGAGGGGAACGCATGTTGCATTAAAACAACCCTCTCTAAGCTGCCTTATAAACTATTAAATTTATGAACAGATTAGCTGCTTCCAGTACTTTTGAATTAAAATAACAAAGTTGTATGATTTACTACTCTAAGGTCCTCCAAAACTCCACTATTTTGGGGACAAAAAATATATGCCCCAACTCAACACACAGAGTGGAAGAGCTAACAGTTTCCTAAAGAATGACTAGAAGTATCTGTACAGTCTGAGATACATATTTAAGATATAGCAAGCTATAGGGAGCCATGTGGAAACAGGAGATGATGACATCTGACATCACTGGGGGATCATCCTTGTCCCTTCCAGCCCATGGAGAAACAGAACATTTTGACTGCTGACAACAGAACACACTTGCAAAGTCCCCATGTGGGAGAGGCACCCTGGCTGCACCCTGGGTGTCCCTGCAGCACAGAGGCTGAGGAGGGAAGGATCCCTTGTTCACCAACACAGACCCACTGCCAGCACTCAGGGCTCACTCCCACTTCACCTGGCAGCGAGGGAACCTCAGGAACTGCTCTGCTCTTGTCCCAGTCACTTACAAGCTGCAGGGCAGTGACCAGCTGGTACCCAGGAGAGAGTACTTCTAACAGTAGCAACAATTTCCTATTGGATATGTGCCTGAGCACCCTCGGGGGATGTTGCTGCAGAGGACAGCAAAATAAACATTTTCTTTTGTATACAGACACCACTATGCTATTGAAGTTCCAACTGTAATATTACCTCATCCTCAAGGCACAGTAAAATCTTACTAAGCAAGCATCAGTTTGCTCATGTCCATAGGCAAATTTTCACTGAGCAGAGTAAGACAGTAGGGTTTCCTTTGCACAGAGGTACAGTCAAGCATTACAATGAATTCCCATAAGACTAGACTGCGTCAGGGTTTTAAGACACAGGTTACAACACTGCATTAAAAAAAAAAATTAAAAATAAACTCTTAAAATTAATGAAGTGTGTCTGGTGCTAAAGCACCTTTTATTTTATAGCCAGTTTACTTATTTGCTACATCTCCTGTTTTCCCTGGATGTTCTAAAAATAATTAATTAATTGATTTTGCACTATCAAGAAATCTATTTCTAATCAACACAATATTGTTATGCCTTAAAATAACCTCATCCACAGCTGAAAAATAAACCTGTTGCCATCACTTCTGTGGCAATCCCTGAATGCTTTGTCACCTTCCCAAGCACCAACAGAAATTTCAGTAAGAAGGCTCTGCCTCTCACCCTTACAAGATCATGACACCACTTTGCTGGTTCAGGGGGTGAACTTGTTCCCTGAGATGTTTCTGGGTCTGCAGCCTTCCCCCAGCCTCTGTGTGCCAAGCCCCTGAATAGCTCTTCAGAAATGAGAAATAATTCTGGCAAAGTTAAGCTGCTGCCAGCATTAATAAGACACATTTTGGTAAAGCCATACCTGGAAGCTGTAGCTGGTCCTCAATGGGGAGAAAATGAGAGAGAGACAGAGACAGAGAGACAGAGTCTACCAGCGTGAGCTTTGTGGTTAGCATAGCAGTACAAGCATTTTAAAACAGCAAGGGAGTGGAAATCCCCCAGAGTAGCTTTGAAAAGAGCATGCATAAAAATGTTTTAGAAGTGTTAGGATACAAGGCAAGCCACTGAAAAGCATTTTGCCTTACTGCAATGATGCAGGGACTGCAAATTCACCATCTGGAGCAACACCAGGTTACCAAGGACGTTTCTCACAGTCAGAATCCAAGATGCAGAGT
Organism: Ammospiza caudacuta; assembly: GCF_027887145.1. Classification (NCBI taxonomy): domain Eukaryota; kingdom Metazoa; phylum Chordata; class Aves; order Passeriformes; family Passerellidae; genus Ammospiza; species Ammospiza caudacuta. The sequence continues at coordinate 26,337,384 of NC_080595.1, forward strand.
AGATTCCACCTTCCACCAAACTGGTGAGTGATGTGATCAAAGAAAAAGTACAAGGGCAGCAGGAAGCACACAAGGACATGAGAAACACCCAGGTCCAATCCTGGGGAGCCCTTTGCAGTAGCCTTGGCAAAGCCGTGTGAACCCACCCATTGCAGGAAGTGAAGTGGCAGCCCACAGAGGAAGCAGCACTGGCTCGGTCACATCAGCTCATGCCACAGGCTGCACAGGCATGAGACACTCAAACAGAACTCCCAAACTGAAATAAAATCCATTTTAAGAAAATAAACATTTTATTTGGTTTTGTAAAAACTTAAGTGGCCATAAACCCTAATGGTTTTGTAGTCCCAACTTAACTGTGCACTCAGGATTCTTGGCAGCCTCCCTCCCCAGTCCAAAATGTGCCGCCCTCGAGGCAGTGCCTTAGGCTCCATCTCTACACCCACTCTTTCCTTATCCTCCTCTGCCCTCTTCCTTTGCTTTCTGCTCTCTTGTTTTCATTTTTTTTCTTTCTTTCCTAAAGTAACCTATTATATTTTCTGTGAAAGCATTAAGTTGTAAGTCTCCTGTTATTTAAAATACTAATTTTCCAAAGAAAGTGTCTATTCTCATTTGTACTTAATGCAACATATAGCTTCTTTTGCCTTTTCCCAAAGCATTTCTAACCTATTTCAGTTTCCATCTTCCCTCCTGGAGGTATCTCAGCCTACAGCACGTTTTCCTGAACCTTCCACGAAGCTCTGGAACAGACAAATCATTCCATCATGAAGTCAGTGGCCAAGGGAAAGGCACCAATTTGCAGGCATGCTGCTTCTTTATGGGATCAACTAAATTGATTTAAGTTGCATTTCTCAGCACAGCCTAAGCTCCCTTCTACAGTCAAGCTTTTTAACCCAGAAGGTGTCCTTTCATCCCTGCCATCAGCACCTGACACCAGAACTGCACAACAGCTTGTACACAGGCTTCCCTAGAGCCTGCCAGCTCTGAGGGAAGGGCACATCCAGCTGGATTCCTCGGGAGGAGGCAGCACTGCAGAAATTGTAGTGCTCTGCAAGCACAGCTCCAGGAAGCACCATCTGCTTCTGGGAAGCTTTGGGGAAAACCCCAAATGGAGAAGTTGAGTGGGAGCAGGATCTTAATTTTAAACAGTTTGACTCTGCAGATGAGTAGAGAGCAGCAGGGCAGTGTTACTGCTCGTGAGCAGCCCTGACCTCCTTCAGCAGCAAGCACAGTGCTGAAACCCTGACCAAGCTTCAAGCAAACTCAAGGGGATGAACTCAAGTGAAAAGGCAGACAGCAACAGCATTTAGGAAACAGAATGTAGGCAGAGACAGAAAAATGAAATAAAGAAACAAAAGTTACTGAAAAAAATAACAGGGACAGAAAGCAAGACAACTAATAGGCTTTAATTTTTTTATCTTTTAGTGTACTGAAGGCAAAGTGAGTCATCACTTTTCCTAACAAATAATTGGCCATTACAAATTTTGCAGAACTAGGTCTTTGGGGCTTCCAAATTCACTTCTCTTTCTCTGTCCTATAGGGACACACTATTCAGGACTTTAGCTGATTTGACCACTCTGTTGGTTTGGCCATGAATATCTGTTTAAGGTACAAGAGATCCTTGGTTTTATTTGCCACACCCAGACCCTTTGACTCAGTCTTTATAGAGGACTTTACCAGCATCTCCACAGAAATCTATGAATCAACTCAATGGTTATTCATCTGAATTAGTAGGATGACCTCAAAATTTTTAAACACATATGTATGTCTGATGACATGTAGACACACACGTTTCTAGCCAGAGCTGTCATTGAAAATGCAACTGCTAATGTAAAAACCCAGTGCTCTCAGGGACCCCATGAACTTGCTGTTGGGAAAGTGGTGACAGCAAAGATTATCACCATTTTCTTTCCTTAAAAAGACAGAAAAAGTCAACTGGAAGAAGGATGTGTTCTTAAAAAGTCCTTCCCATGAGGACAGGCTGGAGATGTACAGAGGTAAGAGCTAGGAGCAGTGCTCTCCCATGGCCCCTTCTCCAACTGCAGTGGGCACTGGAAAGCTGTGCTGCTCTGCCTGAGCATGCTGCCACAGCCAGGCAGCCACAGCATTTTTCTGTTTCTTTCATAGGGCCACATTCCAGTTTCAAGCACATGGATATAGCAGACAAGACTGTGAACCATATGGTCTTAGCACAGGTCAGACCATTTCATGTCCCACAGCATCTACTTTGGGAAAAACTGCTTTGCAGATGGTTCCTAACCTTGAGGTTTGGTTAATCACTAGGTGATTTGCATAATAATAGTAAGTAACTTTTGTATTTTGATATAACCTTCTGCAGAGTAAGTTCACAGCAACATATTTTGCATACAGAATCCCTGTGTGCAAACATCAGTATATTACAGACAAAAACTTGCTTTACAGTCCCACTCCCAGAGACAAACATGCCTAACTAGAGAGCACTCTGGCCAATCCCATCTCAAAATCACTGTGGTTTAGGTGCAAACAGTTTCTCACACACTTGTGTATTTGTTGCAGTATCGAGCAGGGGAAACTGGAAATTTTTGCAACATTTTTATTAACAATACAGCATGACTCAAGTTTCCTCACTTTCCTGAGCCCAGCCACACACCAGGGTAAAGAGGTGAGCTTCTTTCCTGGGCTGAGGGAAGACAGTGGAACAACCACACACTTACAGCCCAAACTGCTGCTGATAAGGCACTGATGACTAACAGTGTGGTCATTAACCCTTCAGTTACTGCCGAGAAACCTGGACAGAAAAGCCCCAGAAAGCAAAAGAAGAGGTTCTGAAATCCTCCCCCTGGGGTGCAGTCCCAAGGGCACGCTGGCTGTAAGGTGTCCCAGCCAGAGTGACCAGGTGACCCCACACTGGCTGGGTCCTGCAGCAGCATCCTGAGTCTGCCTTGCTGCCCTGGGCAGGGAATGCTCCCACGAGCTGCCCTGGGCAGGGAATGCTCCCACGAGCTGCCCTGGGCAGGGAATGCTCCCACGAGCTGCCCTGGGCAGGGAATGCTCCCAGGAGCTGCTCTGGGCAGGGAATGCTCCCACGAGCTGCCCTGGGCAGGGAATGCTCCCAGGAGCTGCCCTGGGCAGGGAATGCTCCCAGGAGCTGCCCTGGGCAGGGAAAGCTCCCAAGAGCTGCCCTGGGCAGGGAATGCTCCCAGGAGCTGCTCTGGGCAGGGAATGCTCCCAAGAGCTGCCCTGGGCAGGCAATGCTCCCAGGAGCTGCTCTGGGCAGGGAATGCTCCCAAGAGCTGCCCTGGGCAGGCAATGCTCCCAGGAGCTGCTCTGGGCAGGGAAAGCTCCCACGAGCTGCTCTGAGCAGGGAACGCTCCCAAGAGCTGCCCTGGGCAGGGAAAGCTCCCAAGAGCAGAATGTCTGTGAGACAGCAGAAACCACCCGAATCCCTGAGCCACCAGCAGCTGCCTCCTCAGGATCAGGAGACCAAGAGAACTACAACTCACACAGACTCCCTGAAAAAACAGAGAAAGGAGTATCTCTCCCCAGTCAGGTGATTCCTGATGATGAATTATGTCTATTTATGCAAAATCAAAGGGTCAGACAAAGAAATGAAGAAGAGAGAGGGCTATAGGGTAACTTAAAGGTGGGGAAAATAAAGTCCAGGAGATGAAGCACCCTACAAGTCTGCACCTGCCCACTGAAGGGATTTTGCAAAGTGACCCAAGCAATACGAGGCACAGAATGAAGAGCTCCTGACCTGTCCCACAGCTTTGACAGCTGTGTAAGAATTGCTCTTCACTTAGGGAGCCTGTGTGGTGAAATCAAGAAGAGCAGCTTTCTAGCTTCAAAATCTTGTCCCTTCCTGGCTGTGATTCCTTACCCTCTCAAAACTCCATTAAATACCCTGTGAGCACCACAAGCTTTTCTTTCTTCCTCCACGGTGTTATTCTGAATCTTATCTTTCAGCAGCTTACAACTCTTTAGTTTCTAACCCTAAAGTTTCCTGGGAGGTTCTCACATATGTGCCCTATCACTGCAGACCATCTTCTGCACAGGCTGAACTCTCAGCCCCTCCTCTGATGTCTGGGCTGTGGATGATGGCCAGCCCAGAGGCAGCACTATGACCCCAAGCTTGCCCTGCTGCCCTTCTCCCCAGCCTGGCACAACCAGACCCTGTTCCACTCAGCTCTGTGACCTTCATCTCCCTCCAGGCTTTAAGTGTTAGACCTTCACAATACCTCACCAACTTCTCCTGCTTGGTGTCTCTGTGTGACACAGTATTTCTGGTCTGCTAACACAAATAAAACTGCCATCCATCACCATCATCCTCTGGTTTTCATTGAATCAAGGGTTTGGGTTGCAAGAGACCTTAAAGATCATCTCGTTCCAACCACCTGGCCATGGCCAGTGACACCTTCCACTAAACCACGTTGTTCTAAGCCCTATCCAGCCTGGCCTTAAACACTTCCAGAAATGGAGAAAACACTTCCAGGAATGAGGAAAACACTCATTTTCAAACACCTGTTTCTCTTGAAATGTAATATTTTACTCATTTATCCACCCTGTGTGCTGCCACAGGGATAATTTTTCTAAGCCACAGCTACAACCACATCACTTCTCACATCCCTCCACTTTCCCACTGCACCAAAACCTCTTCACTTTCAAAGCCTGTTCTGGTCTCCCTCCACTTGCCTCTGCATCACCTCCAATGATAGAAAGGTTCCCTCTCTGTTCAAGCAATGATAACAGGTTCCACTGCCTCCTTGTCATGTATTTGAGCAAGTGTGTGTGCTGGGAGGGCAGATTTTTTTTTTTTTTTTGAGAGATATTAGCAGGCTGTTCTACTTCAAATCTCTTCTCCAAGATCTCCTTTGCCAAGCAGCTGGGAACAACTGGCTTCTGACTATCAAGGTGATCCAGAAGGTCCCAGTCTCCTTTTGCTCCTGCACGCAGGCAGGTCCCTCCCTCCTGACTTGAAACTATGAACTCCCTTCAGCCAAGGGCTGCAGTTCAGCCTTCTGCTCACACAGAGGGGTCCTCAACCACAGCAAACACTTCTCTGCACAGCAGAAATAAAATAATCAAAGCTAACAGCAAAGGAAATTGTCATGGGTGGTTTTAGGCTGAGCGCAACACATCACCGCCAAACCTCATGCTCAGCTCTAAAGAAATAATACAACACAGTCCTCAGAGAAAAGAAGATGATGTGAAAAACCAGCCATGCCCATGCTCATGCATTCCAGACCACCCCAATTTTACCTTCATCACTAAACCCGCATGCTCTGTGTGCAATCAGCAGGGGAGTTTAAAAATACAACTGTTTCTGCTGCCAGCCTGGAGATGTGCCTGACCTGAATACACCCAGCTATTTTTAGCACATCACTGCACTCCTTTCAGCCATCCCGTATTTATAAAACGGAAGTTATGAGGAAAGTTGTTCTTGGCTGGCACCGGGAAGGCACAACCAAGCTAACAATAGGCAAAGCAATTCAAGAAGTGCCAACAATAGGAGCTCTTCATTTTTCCTTCTAAATATGAGGAGTGTTGAAAGCGTTTGGTTAAAGCCTGCTGCGCTTCGAGATGCTCCCAGAGTGCTGTTAATCAGGGAAAATCAGAAGACCCCCTGCACAAGCACAGAGGGGAGATTCCCTCTCTCCAGCAGCATTCAGCTGACACCAGCGGGGATGCTTGTTACAGGTCCCTGCAGTGTGAAAAGATCAGAGCTGCAAAGACATTCTTCATTCATCCGAGCAGTCCCGGCTTTGTCTCCTTCCCAGCCCCCAAAATTTCGGCCCTGCCTCAGCCTCTGGGGCGGGCACCGGGCCTACCTTTCCCTCCGGCATCCTGGGGGGCGGCGGCCGTGGCGCATCCCGGGCAGGGTGAGCTGAGCCCGGCTCTCTGAGGGGAGCCCCGCGCCGGGGCCGAGGGCTCCGCCGCGCCTCGCACAACTCCCGGGGCGCCAACTTCGGCTGCGCGACCCGGGTCTCCTCTGGAGTGGAGAGGAGCAGCCCCGGCCCCGCGCAGACCTGCTCTGCCCCGCGGGGCTGGCAGCGGCACTTCAGGGCTGTCACCCCCCGCGCGCCCGGCCGGCACCCACCGCGGGCCCGGCTCCGCTCCCCGACGCGCCCCGTCCCCTCTCTCTGTCCTGTCCCGGTCCCGGCGTGTCCCTCGGCCCCGGCCTGCCCGCCCCGCCGCACCTGTGCCGGCGCTCGCCGCGCTCCGAGCCGGGCCCGGGGCCGCCGCTGCCGGCGGTGCGGGGCCGGCCCGGCTGCGCGGGCGCGGCTCCGTGCGCGGCTCCGGCGGGCGGGGGGCGAGGCTCGGACGCGCTACTGCCGCCGCCCCCGGCCGCCGCCACCCCCGCGGGCGGGAGCCGCTCTCGGTTTCATGGCAACCCCCGGGCGGGGAGACCCCGGCAGCGGCGGCACCGCCCCGCTCGGGCAGCGCCGGCGGCGCTCCCGGGCTGGGGGAGGGAGCGGCGTCCCCCCGCCTCCTGAGGGACGGCAGCGCCGGGAGCCGCGGCTGGGGAAGGCTCCCCTCCCCGGCAGCCCACCCTCAGCCGCCGGCGGCCCCGGGCTCCGCACACCGGCCCGCAGCCCCCGAGGCGCGGTCAGGGCGGCAGAGCCGTGCCCCGCAGGCCGGGGAGTTTTCCAGGAGCGGTAGCGAGGAGCAGCGGCGGGGCTCGGGCACAGCAGCCGCTGCCTGCAGGGAGGGCAGGTATTGCTCTTTCATTATTTACACCTGCGGGACTGAAGGAGCGAAACAAAGCCCCTGCTGAATAGGCAAAGGACACGGACGTGCCACACGCCTGTTATTATTTGCTATTATTATATTACTGATACGTGCCGGGACTGCTGGCTAATGACCCGAGACGTGCCGAAGGGCTCCTTAACAAGGCAGGCAACGCCGCCCTCCTCCAGCAAACAGCGCTGATGCGAGGGCTCTGCCGCCTGTTCCACATCACCTGCTGCTGCACTTTGTTCTGTCTTTCACATTAAACCACTTCTAGGAAAACCAGTCTCTAAGGAACATTCCATCCTAGCACACGCACAAAAGCACTAAGGCTGACAAAAAAAGAAACAATTGGGTCACTTTGTCTGGATTGTCTTCAAAGGAGCTCTAAAACCAATACTAATGAAATGGTTTCAGAAGGATTCGTCTTTTGCTAAAATGACTCAGAATTGTCACTCCCGAGGGCGTCAATCCATAGTGCATTGAGTCTGGGAGCCCAGCAAAGGCATTACTATGACAAACACTTTTAAAAACACTCCTTGCAAAAATTAGGTTGGTTTTATTTTTTTATTAGCTTTTAAGAATATCCTGGTTAGTCTGGGTCCGACTTGCCGGAAGTTCACAGGAAGATCCGTCCGAACAACAGGCATTAAATTTCTCTAATTAAATATTTATAAGTTTAAATGAATAGCTTAGAGATGGGATCAGGTTCCCTAGCTGGTCATTGGCTGCACTATCCTCCCAGTGCAGAACATAATTCCCCAGAACACTGCTTTGTGGGGATGAATAAAACCATCAGATATCAGGGTGCAGGCATTACTTTAAAAATCCCTCTTCACTTAAGGCTTAGTGAGCATAACAGGATGCCTGGTGTGCATTAAGACAAAGTTGCATCCTTGAAACTGCGGTAGAGATCACAATCCCTGAATCTCAGTGCTTCCTTTTGAGCCAATCCAAGGGAAAACTGCCAAGTCAGTAACAGCAATGAGGATTTATTGTGCTGCTGGAATTCTTTCAGTGTAAAAAACTGCACTGGAAAAGAGCTTTAAGATTAAGGAATTCGACAGAACTAAAAAGTAGCAGCCTTCACTAGTGGTGAAAATGAAGTAATTTTCCAAAGTTGTATTTCAGAATTAATTTTGAGGATGTCTGTTCTATAAAAGAGAGTGCCTGCTAATTAAATAGTCCAGACACTGTTGCCTGTATATTTTCTCCTCCCTACCTGACTGTACATTTTGGACACCTAATTCATTGGCAATGGACTGAGTAGTGTTAAAGAGTTCATGTTTGCCTTTATCTCATGTACAGCTGCCCAGGATCATAAAGCAGATGTCTAACCCATAAATGCCTGGCTTTAACTCACTCTGAGAAAGGCAAGCTCTATGTCAGCCTCAGGAAAAGCTGCAGGTTCACCACGTTTAGCAGGATGACTGAGCTGTATTCAGTGCTGTTTACAGTGCAACACTGCTGACTTCTCTACAACTTCCCTAGCAATATGAAATACATCTCCAAGCACACTATTTCATGTTTGGCTTTGCTTTTTTGCCTGACAACCACATTTCTGCCCGGCCTCAGCTGTAAGTTCAGTCTATTCCTCTTTTGCTCTAAAGAGGCACAACACAGTCCTGGTAACCTTCATCACAAACTATTCCCTAAACTCTGCAATTTGTCTCTGTCCATACACAAACTCCCATACCTGCAAGCTACTGGTGTGCGTTCTGTTCTTGATGCATTGTGAGGTTTCCAGAGTAAAGACAAATCCCAACACTCTAAGGATGAAAAAAACCCTAAGGACAAAAGTACCTATTTCTTTTTGCTCAGGAGCAACAAATTAAACTGCTTTACTATGATGTGCAATGTTTAGTGATTGTTTTATTAAATGCAGAAATACCTGCTCAACTTCGTACCCATTCTGATTTAAAGTGCAACAATTAAATCTGATAGTTCTTGTACATCCATATTTTGCAAGTGTTGTTTCTTGAATACATGTTGTTCTGATTATGCCTTGCATTTGTAAAATGTAATTTTTTAGTACCGTTTTGCTTTATTAACTAAAATAAACTGTACAAAAAGCTGTAGAGTTACATTAGCTTTGAACAATGTAGGATACACGTTCTCTGCCCAACGTTAGTGTGCAAACATTGTACATTTTTTAAAGTGACAAAATTAAGCCAACCTTGAAGTCAGAGTTCATTACTACATGACAAAACAGGAGACTATGGCAAAAGAAATTTCCCACTGAAATCAACACCATTGTATAATTTTATTTCTAATTCTTAAAAAAATAGAAATGAATTTAGAAGAGAATCACAGTATAAGGGCCCTAACATATTAGACCATTACAAGGTACATAAAAATAGAAGACACAGATTTCTTTGAAACTTTAATCCTTTGATTAAGCAGCAAGCAAATCACTCTCCAGGCAAACACTGCTTAAAACATACCCTACCCCCCAAAACAGGACGTGCAAACTGTATGCACATATTCTGCAAAGCACACAATAAAGACATTTTACTATGTACATACTTATTTAGTACTACAAATGCTAGGAGTTCCCTACTGTGTGCTACAGTGTAGGTAAATTAAGAAATACTACCTTACCTATCTCTGACCCTCCCACCCCCTTCAAATACAGCACCTTTGCCCAGTTATAGAATATTTAAACAAGATTAAACGGAATTACAATGTACTGAACAGTTTCATGGCAGTTGGTGGTGGCCAACTGTCCTGTAACACCCAACATTCTGCATACTGAAGTCTATCGACAAGAGACAAGACAAAAATTAGCAGATGTACAATACACACACCTGGGAGACTCAATGCTTAAAGTAAAAAAAAAAAAAAAAAAAAGATAAAAAAAGAAAAAAAAAAAAAAAAAAAAGAAAAAAAATCCCGAAGATGAATCTTACCACTGTTAACAATTGAACTGTAAAAATGTACCATCTTGGTTTTTCATTGGTTTTAAAGACCAGAGAGCAGCCAGATTTGTGTGCAGCTAACGAGGGCACACTAAAGACTCCTGACTCCCAGAACACAAGTTTCCATGACCACTAACTCCTTGGTGCTTGTTTTAAAATTCTGCTTTAGTTAGACATTGGATCATCTGATGTTCACATAGTGGCTAAGCACCTACTCTGAGGCAAAAGAAAATTTGTAAGAAAGACCTTTTGCATGACACCTCAGCACACCAGTGAAAGCTCTTCAGAGAGAAAAATCTCTCAAGTTTTATTTGAGAGTATTTTAAAATGAAGAACTAAAACATAAAGGTCAACACTTCAATTCAGGTTACAACTATCAAACTTTAATACTAGATTTTCAAATAAAATAGAATCTGATAGTAAAAGAACTTGCTTTTGCACATTGAAAAAAGACCTTCTTCAGCTGCTAAACTGATCATTAGACCACCTAATTTATCTGTGAAAAAAACCTAGGGAGAGCACATCCCATTTGCATAAGAAGTCTCATTTTGGTCAAGGGCAAATCTAGTTAAAAACAAAAAGGAGTTAAAATAACTTTTAGACATAATTTCGGCTACAAGCAAAAAAACCTTTCAAAATAGTACAACAGTCAACATGAATATTATTACATAATCAAAATGCATTATTCTTCAATAGCTTAATTCAGATCACATGGTTTCAAACAGTGCTACTCATATTTGCAGCCTCGTTTACTTGGAGGTTAGAGGCATCTGCTTTTACAAATAAAAACACAAAAAAAACAACCCACGCCCTGAAAGATTATTAGGCATCAATCAAGATTTCAGATGAGAATGCAGTGAAATGAGTTTCTTTCAAACTCCTATAATTTGGAAGCAATATTAATATTTATATGCAGGTTTTACTGAGTCAATAAAATAAACAAACACCTTTGTCCTTCCCCCAATACCCTCAGCTCATGTAATCAACTTTGTCAGAAATATAGCAGGAGTCAAGAGATAATCACTTAAAAGTAAGACTGGGTTGGCAGGAGGTAACTACTCTCATGATACTCTACCAGCACCACCAGCCTCTACACTTCCCTCATTAATGCTCAAGCAAGGTATCAGTGATCTAACATACACAACTGCAGACAGTCATTCTCAGAGGAATAGAATTCTACTGTACTTACATTAGAAGAATTAGCAGAATAACAAATTAAATTAATACTTCTTGCTAGATGGTTCCTGTCCTGTCATCCCCCTGGGTGGTGGAAGCTGCTGCCACTCCATCCTGCTCAGCCCAAAGGACTGCAGCAAGAAACCGGACTCCTACTTCCAGTTAATTCTATGAGTAGAACGTGCATGAGATTTAATAAATTTGGTACAATAGCTCACTGAGTCTTCAGATTACTCTGAAAGAGGAGCATTTAATAAGCCAGTACCTTTTAAAACAAGCTAAGATGCTCTGGGAAAAACATGGAGAGAAGACCTACATTTTACAAGTGTGTGAAATGCTGTTATCTAAACAGGGTCAAACATTCTGAATCTAAAACCATTATTTTCTTTCGCTAAAAGGTAAAAAAAAAAATTAAAAAATTCACACACACAAAAAACCCCATCACTACATTTAAGTCTCCTACAATATTATCTATGTCTAGATTTGCCAGACTACTTTCCTGTAGTTAGATGCTTGACTATAAAGAACCGTAATAAAATAAATAGAGTAAAAATCAGTTAAACAAAATCTTGGTGTGTTGAACATTTATTCATTTAAGAAGTTAGCTTCCTTCAACAGTTATTCATACAGAGGAGGGCTGCAGCGTAGGCATTGTTCTGCTGTACAAGTCTTCGGCATAAAAATATTTTTATACAGGTGGTCATTGACGTCGCTCCGTGTCTAGTTCTTAGCTCGCTCCTCTGGAAAACTGGTCTGATACCTGTGAAGGCTCGCTCTTTTTTTCCGAATAACGAAGGGGAGAAAAAAGTACATGGATCCAATTTGTCAAAGGCGGGAGTCAGCATAACGGCGCCGGCACTCCTTCAGTGCAGAGTGGACTGAGGTTCTGTGTGGATGCCGATGAGCGAGGGCGGCTGCTGGCCGCTGCCGGCGCCCAGCACGGGCCGCGGGTTGAGGCGGGGGGGCACGGAGCTAGCGGGCCGGATGAGCGGCGGCGGCGGCTGGTTGAGCGCGGGCCGCGGCTGGATGAAGCGCGCCTGCTGCTGCAGCGGCGGCGGCTGGCGGTGCAGAGCGGGAGCGGCGGGCAGCGCCGGGCGCAGTAACGGGGGCGGCTGGTTTAGGGCTGCCACGGGAGCGGCAGGGGCCGGAGCAGAGGCGTGTGCTGGAGGTGAAGGGCCTAAACACTGAGGGGCCGGAGTGCTTTGTGCCTGCGCAAAGGACAAAGACAAGACGGTGTGAACGGCCGGCCCGGCCGGGACCTCACGCGGTTGGGCTGCCACTGGCCACTACACAGGAAACAGCATTTAAAAAAATCAAACCAAAGAACCGAGAAGTTACTGAAAAGAAATCACCAACCAAAACATTATGGACAGCAGAACTAAAAATATTTACAAAGCAAGTCTTCTTCTAGAGCAAGAAGTGTATTTTAACGGTAAAACAGTAACGTGATCGTCACTATCAAAGGTGCGGTCCTGCTCCCGGCTGGTTAACGGCATTGGCTGAAGTTCTATGCAAGCTCATCATCATTCTTTAGAATGCGGTTTGCCACTCCACACCAGTTAACCTTATATTTTATCACTACATAAAATGCTGTTCCTCAACCCATGCTTACTTATTTCTGGTACACAAAACACACCTCATCTTCTTCATCAGTGCTCTTTCCTGATGGCACATTAGAAGTATTTTTTGTGTCCTCCCCTAAAGCAGAAGCATCACCATTAGAAGCCAGGGTTCCTTGTTCCGCTTCCCATTCCTGCAATACCTCCTCTAAGTTAAACCGACGCCTGTAGTTTACAAAGAAGTTCTTCACTTGGCCAACAGTCTTGTTGCCAATTACATCTGCAATAGCTTGAAAATCTTTACCATATTTTCGGACACCTGGAAGGCAAAGTAAATAACATAGCTGTGAAGAATCAGTCAGACACAGCTACGTGTGATGTATTTACAGAGAGAACCTATGGGACCTGCAAACCGAGGGCTCGCTAATTAGGAGAACTTCTCCATTAGGAGAAGGCCTCAATTTCCATTAAAACAAAGTAATTTTTAATAGCACAGCTATCAACACACAATTCAAGAACTTTGTTAAAAAGTTATTACCCCTTCTTCTTAAAAGATCCTGGCTTACTCACCAAATCTCTCAACCTAAAACCACAGAGATCTGGTCCCTGACAAACAGAGCGAGTCTTTCAGCGTGCTCACAGTAAGGGCAGAAGCCCAAAATCAGCTCAGGAGGGGAGGAGAGGTGACTGAGCACGTGTGAATGGCTGTAAACAGAATAAAATGCTAGAAATATCAGCTGACGAACACTGACAGCTCCTACAGGTTCCCTCCACACCAGCTGCACGCACAGGGCCCTTTCCCACGGCCAGTGGGGCAGGAGTGGCAGAGGGCAGAACAGGGGGCACAGCTCTGTAATCACAATTTACTGCTCATTCCTGCATGTGTGACATGCTCTACTCAGGCCACACAGAGCAACTGTCAAGTGTTCACCCCACAAAGCCTGCCCAACAAACCTTGGAGAATGTAAATATATTTAAGCTACTAGTGCCTGCTTATAAGATGGCCCAGCAAAACCCTCCATGATTAAATCCCCTACTGATAAGCAGCATGACAGGTGAGATTTGCATTGTTCTTTTCATTAATTTTTGTACTGACATCAGTAATCGCTTTTGTTTATGAGCACTTGAAAAGAAAACCCCAATATATATTTTAAATACTTCTAAAACTACATTTGAATATAATACAAAAAATAGAGTGCAACATTCCATTGTTTTTAACTTAAATTTTGAATTATAATAAAAATTATATATATTTTGTTATATTTAGGCCATGTGTGTAGTTCTTCCCCTCTCCTGCTTAAGAAAAAAAACCCTCAACCTCTCCCACCTCGCAGACCACAGCTTTTAGCTGCACAAAGTATATTTTTAATTACAAGTGTCAAAAAGTTTGGAGACCTGAAGAAATTACCAGTTTTGTTCCAGACTGAGTAAACAGAAGGCTTTTTTTTGCTGTCAGTTATGCATGAGAGGATTACAATTTGACTTCTCCTGTGAAGCTTGTGATAGTTAAACTCATTTGGAACGTATTACAGTTCTTAGAGGACAGGCAATCTCTCATTACAGGAAAAGAAATTTATGCCTGATTTCATGCCTCACTTCAGAAAATGAAGCAAAGTGTTCAGAAAGTGAGAGTTGTTTCAAATCTGAAAGCTATGTTCCTTTTCAACTTAATTGTGAAGAGTGTGACCTTCAGTTTGTTCTGCTCCTTTCTACTTTCCTTGTTATTAGGCACTTCTGATGTGGTAATGTACACTCTGTGCAATTTAAAAGAAAAGTTCACCTCCAGGACAGTAACAAATTCTGTGGCTGAAGCTGATGTTTCAGCTGTCAGGAGCCCAGCTACATTATGTAGTATCTTTTTCTGGGGTGTACAAAAGAATACAACCCTCCTGATTGCAGGAACCTTGGAAAGATTTCAGAGCCACGTGGGAGGGCATGGATCCAGGCAAAGCAAAGACAGGGATTTGGCTCTGTGCTTTATCAGCTGTACAAGGTATCAGCTGTACTCCTTAAAAGCTGTGTGTGCCCACACAACATTGCCTCCAGTATTTTAAAATTCTTTGTCTGCCCTACCATTACCACCCTTACTATTTATAATGAACATGAAACATCCCCTGCAATATATGTAACATCCTGTACAATTAATCAAGTGAGCAAGGTGCCCAGCCGAACAAAGCACATTTCTGTTAGAAAACTAATATGGACTTTTAGTGATTTCAGCCTTTTATGTTACTATGGCGGCTACACTTCTTTCCTCCCTTAATCTGCAAAACAACTGAGCCTGTTGGTTATCTTCAGCTCGAGTTGTCAAAAAATAAGGTCTTAAAGTCTATTTCCAAGCAAACAGCTTGAAAACAAGGTGTTCTTGCCTTCACTGAGAACCCAACTCTTGAAAAGAAAATCTAAATAAACTAAAATTTCCTTAGTTTAGCTGCACACAGCACTGCTCACTTTGGATTCTTTTCCATGTTATTACCACTGCTCTACCACAATGAGGTATTAAAAGCCTTTCAAGCCACATAAGAAATAGAGAAAATTCACTGTGTGTTTATAAAACTTTAATGTCTAAGGTGATGGCATATCTCTAAGAGTTGTTGCCAAGTCACCATCCCTGTCAAACTGGTGCACATTTCTTATGCATCCTTATACAAATTCAGTGCTAAACACCCCCAAATTATTTCTCACGTGTTCAAACCGTGATTCAATAATTTTATTAGGCTGATGAAAGTGAAGCTCAAAAAGGAGGACTGCATAGCCTCACTTCCCATGTATGAATGAATGGTTTTCTCCCAGCTCATTTGAAAGCAGCCCAGATCACAGGAATCCTTCAAGCTCTTCAGAACTTCATCCAGCTGCAAAGGTACACTGGAACACGTGCATGCTCTTGATTACAGCATTTTATCTTGAATGTCTCTCTTGGAGAAACTCATAAATCCAAGTTTGATTCTGTTTACACTGCTTCATGTTGTACAGCACAGCCAACACAATATTAATCAGGGTGCAAAGCAATATGATACAGCACCACAAGAAGGCAGAAATAGTTAATGGGAGCTGCAGCTCCACTGTGATGGGATTACAGTGCTCCTGGCAACTATCTTATGTTGAGTTAGATCCTGATTGTCCCAACTGTTTTTCCCTGCAATGCCATGAAAGTCACGCACAGCTTTACAATGCAAATTTGTTGTCTTAAACAAGTGTTAAAACACTTTTGCAATTGCATTTTTATGGCAAATATCTTAGTTTGAAAATATGATCATTCTTATACATTTCAGCACAAAAAATCTTGTAATTTAAGAACACTAACTGATGAACTAGCCCATTACATTCAACAACTATTCAAAGTTGAACTGATAGCTGATAAATTATACTGTGAATATAATGGCTCAGAGATTGTAAATCTGAGTCCACAACCCCACTGCAGGCACCCACACTGCTTTTAAGATTACACACAGCTCTATTTTAAAATAGGTTTTCTCATTACCTCTTCCTTAGTTACTGGCAATCCCTTGAGATTAGCCTGCAGATAAGTATTTTCATGTTTACAAAAAACAGTACCAGAATTATATTACTGCAGATTATATTTACAATCTCCTTGGTCAGTTAGTGTCCAAATTCAAATGAACAAATCATGTAAGTGCCACCTACCTGCTTAATGCTTGTGATTTCTGTAAAATTATTAAAAGCCAATATGCCAAAATATACCAATACATTTAATGAAATAAATCTATTTTAAAGTGTATGAACTAAATGTCCCCATGTTCAAGTCAAGGTTCAAATCCAAGCCTAATGCACATTATGGAAGCTTTTAGCAGAGCAACTGTGGCTACCTTCTGAAAATAAACCCAGGGAAAAACACAGCATGGCTCCCTCATGCCTGGAGTCTACCACCTCAAGGAATTGCTTTGAAGCAAGAAATCAGGGTCCTCAGCCTGAGGCATGGGAGACAGCCCTCTCATTCCAGGAGAGAGAGCAAGCACTGAGTAAGGGAGGGATAATTAGAACACTTTGTTCTTGTCATTAAGATTCTCTCTCATCTCCATTTTATAAGGGAAAGAGTTCACAGAGGAAACAATACATATAAGCACATGTCAATGAAAACAGATTTATCATCCCATCCTTAAGGCTGACTACCTCTATAAAACACAGAACCAGATCCCTAGAGACCATAAGGCTGGATCTCCTCTCCAAGGAGTCACCACCAACCCTCACTCTCTTTTGCTCAGGCCCTAGTTATTTGTCTTGTTGGTCACAGTGTCATAGCTTAACAAAACCTGACTGTATTCTTATCACTTCCCAAACTGTTGCTTAGACAGAACTCCAATAACTAAACTATGAAAAGGCAAGATGGTTTGAATCCTTTCTTTCCAAGGCAGGAACAATGACCTTGGACTTTTCCCACTCTTTCAGCAAGTCTGTCTTTACTAGGCTATCATACTAGAGACATCTCCTTCAGCTGCATCTGGGAACAAAATACTGACATATTTATTAACAGTGAGAGAATGAACTTAGGACAGAGGACAGTTTGGAGGTGCAAATCCAAGCATGAAGTATGTAAGTTGAAAGGCATGATTTAACACTCACCAGGTCTTTCTGCATTTCCATTCACACATCAAAACAACCTAACTTTAGGTTCAGTCATCTGACTAATAAATAAGCACCAGGTATAGCATACCTGACAACTTTACACTGATATCCTGATCCACTGAATATTTTAATATTAAAACCTAGTCTCTCATTTTCAAGGTGAAGAATACAGAGGAATAAAGCACATACATACAACTGAGCTATTATCTTTATAAAAGATGATCCCCGTAAGTAAGTCAATACGTGCCTTCAAGACAGCATCTCCAGACATTTCCCTTATATGTTCCTTGATTTGGCAGTGCCTGCTAATACAAGAGTCAGTTTTCCTTTATATAAATGAAATAAATGCAAATAAACTGTATGAATAGCTTATCAGAAAATGCTGGGGTTTTAGCCCAGTAAGACTTAGTCAAACATCCATATCCAGCTTTAGAATCTTAAAAGGCCTGATGGGTAGATACCTGCCCATTACTCCCTCATGAACAGAGAAAAGCAACAGTAAAGCAGATTTACTTCTGCTTTTTCCTACCTTAGGATACTGGAGATGTCTTAAATGCTTCACATTTTATTACTTTAACAACTGCTTTAGTCTTCCACATTAGAGAAATTCATGTAATGTGATTTAGAAGATGATTAAAAGGGACTTTCTAGTACTAATACAGTTGTTAAATGCTGCATAGCTCTTCTCTTTGAAATTTAACATGGGTAACAGAAAGCCTAACGTCATATTGCTTGAATAAATGTTCTAAATATTCTCAAGAGTTTTGCTGTTTTCCTGGTGATCAGATAAAGTTTAGCTTTGCATTAGAGGGAAATACAAATATAAGTCTAAGCACCTCTTCAAATCCTTTGCATCACATTTCAACTTGCTGCTACTGTTAACATACCTTGTACTGCAAGAAGCTGCTCTTCTGTGGTCCAACGGGCATTGATTTTCTGATTAGACTATTAAAATTAGAAAAATGGCACAAAGATCATTAAATTGCTTCAACAGCTGCAAGATATCTGAGCATCAATCTATTTTACTTGCACTACAGTTTGCAAAATAGGTAACAACCCCTTGCTTATTAAGCAAAAGATTTATAGTTTAAGATTGCTTTCATGCAGAGGAAATAGTGTTTATGGAATTGAGCTTAAAACTATACCAGCAGTTTTTCCTCTGTTTTATTGTAAGTATTAGTATCAGCTACATAATAACTTATGCACAAGCTAATGATCTTTATGCAGACAGAGTCTGAATTTACAGTAACATTTACCTAAACTATTTGGACTTGGTGTTTAGAGCATTTTGCATTCATGTTATGTTTCATATCCAAGCCTTTAAAACAAGCAAAACCAGAACTTCAGTAGTAATACATCATTCATTTTAGATGCCAAAATGTATATATAGTCACGTTTTCACACAGAACACCATTTATTACTGGCAATCTACATTACCTATTTTTAATCCAAAAAGCCCCCATGTACCAGGGCTCAGTTTCAGCCCCCTATTACTGTGAACAGACATGACATTTCAGTTTTTTCTGCTTCTTTTTTTCAACCAGTTGCCATTAAAAATTGCCTACCACTGATTTCTTGTAAAGAAGCCAGACTCCCCCCTGCATATAATTTAATGGATCCTGTTTAAGCTGCTGCTGGAGTGCAAACACCAGGCTGTAGCAAAACACATTTCTGCAGCTTCCCACTAATGTAAGTGCAAGGACACAAGTTTCAGTGTTTGTTCTGATTTACCTCAGGAGGTTTGAATTCTTCAATCCCGCCTTCCATTTTCTGTTTAAGTGCACTGTTTACTTGCTTAGCATTTTGAACCTTGGTCAAAAACAACAAAGTTAATCAGCTCCACAAAGAAAGTTGGTCACTTTACACATTTATCTTCACTAGGATTGCCACAAGTGTACCTCCTAAGTTAAAAAGAGAAATATTATGGTTTAAGGCTTCACTACTTTTAACTGTTTCAAAAAAACTTTAAAAAGCCAAAACAAAACACATCAGTTAACTATAGAGAAAAAAATTAAGCCAGTCTTCCAAAACAACAATTTGTTTGCAAGAATATTAAAAGCTGTTCACAACAAGTAATTTTCGATAAGGATGCATAGGTTCTTGAAGAATTAAGAATACTCTAGACACAAAACTTCATTCTTAGACATGAGTTGTATTGCATATATTAACTTATTAACTTCTTCCTTCTAAAAAAAAAAAAAATTCATGAGATGTTTTCAGTTAGTTCCTTCTGACAGATGCTTTTCATTGACCTGAGATCATTCTAATTTAATTAGGGGGGATTCCTGAAATTATTCTAAGTATTTCTTAGTTCATAAAAAGGACAGACCTTCCAAATTGAACATATACACATCTATGAACCACTTAAATCTGACATTGAAGCACATAACATAGGTAAGAAAATAGTTTTGCATACTATGGTGCACAGCTATTACAAGGGTTCTTAAGCATGGACACAAAAGCAGACAACTCAGTGGGGGATTCCAAAGGCTGCATCTCTGAGATCACTGCAAGAAAAGAAAATAAAAAGAAAAAAAGAAAAAAAAAGAGAAAAGAGAAACACAACCTCAAGGCTGAAACTCACCTACACTTAAGGCTAAAGAGTGAAACCCACCTATGCTATTTAGCCCCAGAGTCCTGCTGTGACAGAAAGAAGCTTATTTCTCCTGTAAAAGAACATAAGGGAGCAAAAACCCCATGAAAAAAAAACCTTTATTCACTCCGTGATTTTGCAACATAGCAGCTCTACAAGGAGGCAGAAATTCCAGAAGATAAGCCTTGACTCTGTAGCCCCCTCGCTCCTAGAAAGCAAGCATGCACATAACTACTGTACCCTTAGAAGCTGAATAATTACATGTTTCAACTTGAAATGCCAAAATTTAATTTCTTTATGCAAAGGATGCAGGCAATTTTCCTTTTAAAGGTGAAGACTAAAAAGCTTTTCTAAATTTAATAAGAAGTAGAAAACTTATCAATTCAAACACAAATAACTAGGTTTACACATCTGGGTTCCACACACCTCTCATACTTTCATAGTATGTGGGAAAGGACATCCATAAAAATGGCTACAATTTAAAGCATAACAAATGTAACTTCCTCTGCTCCATTGGTCTCATTTTTGCTTTTCAAACAAATACTTCTAACAAAGTAAAAAAAAAAAAAAAAATTCAAATCAAATGTGACTTTTGATTTTTCCTGTCCCCAAATTTGTAGCACTGTTTTAATGCTACCCTTTTTTAAAAAAAAGTAAAAAGTAATCTTGCTTCATTTTATCCAAAAGAGCAGATGAACGTAAAAAACAAAACTGAAGAGCAGCTACTATCCAGCATTTGTGGTGGTAACTGTGGAACAAAACGAGGAAGACTCACATTAAAGAAGTTTCAGAATCTTCAAAACCATTACAATCAGAACAATCTGAGATAAAAAAAACAAACAAACAAACAAACCAAGACCAATAACCCATGGTACCTGTCGCTTTAATGAGATTAGTTCCATATCCAGCTGTCTAAGAATTGTGTTGGCTGCATTGGGACTACAGGAAACAGCTATCACATCTTCCTGGGTCAGGTACATGCCTTTGGGTGGCCGGCATTTGGAACGCTGGGAATGGTGGCGGTGCTGCAAGCTCTGATACTCTCTTCTACCCAGACCTATTTTGCTGGTCTGAACAGGCTGCTCATTATTGCCCTTTAATTTACAAGAAATAAATCATTAAAGAATAACAGTATCTTGTATACAACTTTACTAAAAAGAATGAAGTATCAGATAGCATTGTAATGTCGTATTTATGACAAATAAAACTTAAGGTAACATCCTCCTTTGCATGTAGTATCCAACTATGTCTTGCAGATGAGTTGGAGCATACCAGTCATCTGCTGGATAAGCCTGCATGACTCTAAGAAAGGTGAGTTCTCAAAACGTTTTTTTAATATGGCCACAAATACAGTAAATGGTATGGAAACCCCAGTCTGAATACTGTGACAAAGGGCAAACATTATGGATCTCTTACATAAGTTATATACATGTATGTATCTTGTTTTTAAAACAAATAATCAGTGACTTTACACATTTATTTCTGATCAGATATGAATAATTAGGGCAAATACTAAAGGAGAAGAATGCAAAATTACATATCTCCCTGCTGTAAGCACTCTCCACATAGAGACTGTGCTGTCTGGTTTGGGGGGATGAGGAGGAGCTGATTTGGGATTTGGGAGAGAGAGTATGGACATACCCCTGCAGACATTATAAAAATCTTTGTAATTTAGAAAACATGGGCCTTGATAATTTGCTTCTTTGGAAAGGAAAGGAATGGCAAAGAGGAAATTAAGTCTTTGTTCTGGTATGTGTGGGCACCTAAACATTCTCAGCATGTATGTGACTCCCTCAGAGCAACTGAGTAGTTTCCCTATAGCCCAGAAGCAGAGACACAAAAATTACTTGCTCTGCAAGGATATTCTAATTCAAAGGAATGCTTAGTACCAGAACAGAAAGAGAATTCAGGCTTTTCCCTACTTCAAGCAGCTCCCTACTGCTCCTGCCTGCTGGCACCCATGCATGTTAAGAGGAGGTGGTCATCTGATCACAGTGACTGCAAAACCAAGTGCAGCAGCCATTATTATTATCATTATTATTATTTTCTGTAGTAGTATTGCAGAGCAGCAAACAGAGCCTTCAAATGTTTTACTACATTTGACCTTGTGCCACATTCTCTTCCCCAGCTAATAGAACATCTTAATCCAGCCCACAGACTTCATAGAGGCCACCTTAAAAGCACTTAAGATATGTGCTCTTCCCCAGAAAACTGATATAGAGCATTACATCTTTGACATGCAAAAAATTCAAGGTTAAGTTTACTTCTGCCCTGTTTATACTTATTTGGGTTTTGGTTCTGCATTGCTCTTTCAGTATGAAATTGCAGTTCCTGTGTGTTCAATCTGGATTTAAAGTAAAAATATTCTCTCATAATTTTGTCTTGCCAAGACAGAGAGCTTAGGTTATATTTGTTTCATCTGGTAACAGAAAGTTTCCATTGCTCTGTGTGCTCAAGCAGCCTACTCAGTTTATATTCTGCTTAGGAAGTGAAAGCATGCAAATCCTACCAGAACTATTAGATCACAAAATTATCTTGTGCAGATCCAAACAGCTCATCAGAAACTACAAATCTATTTGTCCTTTTCCTAGAAGTCTATCAACATGCCACTTGCATTCTGGACTGCATGTCATAATTCAAACTATAATCAAGTAAATTGAGCAAAATAGCCCTTATTTAGACATGGCTAAGGCAGCAACTCCAACCATTAGATTGCAGGGACATTGTTAGAACAGAGAAAAGTAAAAAGGTACATTATCAGACCATGTGACATTGCAAGTACTATAAAACATGCCCATGTTAAAAAAGTAATCTTGAACGCTTTCACTGAAAGAGATAATTGTCCTTTTTCCCCCAAGGCCAGTAGATAAAGGGATACATTGAAGGTCACTGCAAAGCTCAGAACAGAAGCTAAACTTATCAGTCCCTTACTCAATATTATTTTTGTGAAAAGTGCAAAGTTTTATTCATAATCCAAGATACCCCTTCATGGGAGTGCTGAAGTTTTGCATAACCTCTCGTCTCACTCTTGAGAAGCATGAACTGGCTGATTTAGGAAGAACACATATGCTTAAAGTTGATCAAAGAAACAACTAAACACACACTTATAAATGTGTTTTTCTACTCTTGTTCATAGATAGCTTAATGTTTAGAACAAGAACTCCAACTCCTAAAACCTGAACATACCCTGAACACAGCAGTCATCTGTAAAGCTAACAGTAAGTGCTCATTAGGACAAAAATGTTTTTCCTCTACATCTATTAGTTAAAAGCATCTCAGTAAAACCACATATTAGTTGAAATGCATCACCTCATTGTGGCTTTGAACAAACAACAAAATTGTTCTTTGAAAAATGTAATTTAATTTTAAAATTCAAAGAAAACATTTTGATTCAAATACTTCACAACCAGTAAAAGTGTAAACATTAACAAGACTGAAGGAGGGCAAATACAACCTGTTTTACTAGGTTGTGAGAGGATACTTCTCTCACAAAAATTGAAGAGTTCTCAGGACACAGTGGAGGCAATGAGAGATGCATTTACAGCCACAAAATAGCAAAAATACATGATACAATTTTGTTTCAGTGAGAAATCATCAAGATCCTGACTACTTAAAGACCCTGGGAGTTCAGCAGGTTGAAACCTAAACCTCTGTACTACAACTCAGTCTTCACAGTAACACATTCACTTAAAACAAACAAACTGACATTCACCATTAAGTTATCTGTTACCTCCTTTTTGGCTTCTTTTTTGGGATCATAATCACTATCATTTCCATCCATTGGATGAGATTCTTCTACATCATCATCACTAAAAACAGATTATAAAAAAGCTGGTCACTTTATTACTTTTTAAACCCAAATCTAAGTATGCACCAGGTTAAGAGTTATCTACTTGAATTTATCTATTCAGAGAATATGGCATCTCAACATTATTTGTAGTTTTCAAAACTCAGCTGTTACAAGCATGATTTCCTGTATTAAATTCTAGTAATTATTATGATAAATAAGCAATCAAAAACCACAGTTTCAAAGTTACTTTAAGCAGTGCTGGTACTGCTGCCAAGAATTTTGGTGTCACCTTTCTTCAATTCAACCTCTTGTGCCAGCATGAACATTTATGTGGCCAACTGTATACCAAGGGTAGAAATAACCTTTCATTTGCCCCATTAGTTTTAATAGACCAATTTTCAAACCACTGCACCAGGTGAACAAACCCTTGCTGAAGTCTGTGGGGAGCATAGGGCATATGATGGGAAAACATGGGACGTGCTTAAAATCTAGCAATTTAGGGGAGAGAAATGAAATTTACTGAATTAAATCAAAGAAAAGGTTAAAAAGAGAACAGTCAATTTGGAGCCCAATCCAGTCATTCTGACAATATAATTTCTGAATAAATTAATGCAAAAACAAACTAAAATTTCTAGTTATTACCAAACCCCTCCAAACTGCTATTTTAAAAGCAAACTAATTTTAGCTTGCTATTTTTCAGAAATAGAATCACTAAATAAGCATATGAACTTTAGATTCAGAAGTTATTCAAAATAACATATAATTAAAAAGACACCTTTTTCTCCAGTTAAGCAATTATCTATAGACATAAAATTACAGCTTCCCATATAAACATAGATTATATTACTTATACATGCTACACATATCACCTTTTAAAAAGTGCAAGTTAATTATTACATATACTGAGCACAATAAAATTTAAATTTTATAATAACTGTGAGAAATGTTATTCCCTTCTATGCAAGACAACAAAACCACTCTGAGCTCTAATTCTCTCTGATAACAGTTGTAAGTCTTCTAAAAAACAACTTATATAAATTTTTGTTCTAAAACAATGCATAGGCATTATAACTGTGTCAGCTCTTTATACTGGTTGTGCTTTCAGTTGTAGTTCCATATTAGCTCAGAAATGCAAACTAAGAAAATTCCAACCCCACCCCCACAAAAACACTCCTGCACAGACAGTAACAGACTTTAGGATTTAAATCCTTGTTTTTACAGTTATCCATTAAAACACTCCCATCTCCTATTACAACTCACACAGACCAGAGTGATAAAGTTCTTAAAGCACAGGCACCAAACCTCTTGCTAAAACCAGAGATAGCACAACAGGGGTTCAAACCTGAAACACATGGTTCACACTGAAACAATGGCTAGAAATTAGTTCACATCTTTACTTAGGAAGATTTCAGTCTCTGGTTAGCTACTTAAGAACATAAAACTCACCTGTCACCTTGATTATTTCTATTAGCTAGTTTACGAGCCTGACGATCCATCAAACTTGTTCTAGAGCGAGTTTTTTTCCAAGAATAGTAATATTTTACAAGGCTTGCAATGGTCTTGTCTGGGAGCTAGAAGAATTCATCAACAGATTAACACTTAAATTTAAAATTTAAATTTTAAACCCAGAATTATAATTCTGCTCCGTTTATAAACAAATAAAACTTCAAACAATATTTTAAATGCATTGATAAGATTGAAAGGAGGGATGTATTTCATACACATTTTTGAAAAGGGGAGAAGGCTTTTTTCATTAGAGTGAAAAAGCTGCATGTCCAAGACACACGATGAAATTAAATTAAATCTTATATTCAAGGTTCTTCCTGAAGCTTTTACACAGAAATCAACATGAAATTTCAGCCCAACAGGAGCCTTTGTTCTTAGTGCATCTGAGCTGTTTAATGCTTCTGATTAAAATATTACTTTACCATTTGCTGGATCCTGTGAAAGCTCTTTCCATGGAAGCTAAATGCTTGTTCAAACAGGACTTTATCTTCAACTGTCCATTCATCAGGGAAAGGAGTGAAGTTGGGGAGATCCGCAAGGGACTTCTCAATATTGTGTTTATGCCAGAACAACATGCCGAGAGCCTTTAAAAAGAAATAGTCCCTCTTTGGATTTAGTCAATTTTCTAAAACATTGAGACAAGTTAATAAAAACAGGCAATTTATTTGCTTGAAATAAAATTTGACTAGCAGAATCCCTTCTCAAAATGTGTTTACAATTTTATTGGCTCTTTACCATAGGTTACAAAATTCTCTTTGGAGACAGTGGGCACATCTATACTTTATTAATGGTATGAAAGCCAGACAATTTAAGGTTGGCATGGCAGCAGTAATTCTAGAGCAGCTTGAACTAGGCTGAGAGGCTCAAAACTGACCTGCTTTCTTACTTTACAGGCATATATCACCTACACAGCCCCTTATAGGCCCTTATTACCAGCCCACTCAAGAAAGAAAATACTTTAAGTATTAATGCTTTTTAACAAAAATACTTCTCAGTAGCTGGAGGATCATCCAGAATGCAAGTCTGAGAGTTCAAAGTGAGAGCGGTCTTTATACAACTCTCCAATCCACAAATAACAGCATGGCCACTTTGTCATGTGCGCCTAATAAAGAAGCAAAATTTAAATATATTTTCTTATACAATTTCATTTCTAGCCAGTCTAAAAGGATTTTATGTTCACTAGACTTTCTGCCAGAGAACCACAGGCAGATTCGATGCCAAGATTTGGGCATGGGAATTGGGCAATGTAATCCACCCAGTTTCAATCACACAGCACAGACACGATCACCAGCATCTCTCCAACCCCCTGATTTCACATCTTCTAACAACCTGCACACAGCAAACTCTGCTCTTGTTAAAATGGCAAGTGACAAACACCGCTTGCAAAGAGAATTTCTGTTCCATTGTGAGGAGTCTACAAATGTTTTGCACCAGAAGTTATTTTGGAAATCCATCTCTTGGAGACTTGAGATCCATCAGTTCCTCCTCTTGCCTAACAGAAGTCAAGGCATAAAGAAGTAACACCAAACCACAGGTATATTCTGGACATTGTAACACTGGCAGCCTCTTTGTCAGACAGCAGTTGATGAGCAAGCTTCCATCCTCCAAAACTTGATCATACAACTTCTTTTCAATTGTACAGCAAATATTTTTTTGCAACAGATAACCTCACTTTTACACAGATTGGTTAATTGAAGAATTTATGAAGAATTTTGTGATAGAACAACATGCAGACCAGCAAAGTTTTATCCCAACTTTTTAAGGAATGGTAGCCAAAGGCTGTTAAATAAAAAGTGAACTTGTTTGTTGCTTTCAGAGCTAAAACTTGAGTCTGGTGTCCTGCCTCCGAAAAAAGCCACTCAATTGAAGTTGGCTTCCAGGTTTTTTTCAATATGAAAGAAACCTTTTCAGTGCCTATCAATAAATGGTTCAAAATTGTACCATATTTCCATTCTAATGTTAAACTTTAAATTTGTAAGCTGCTTCCCTAAGAAACTCTTCAGCTAAATATACACACACAATTGCATGACATGCCCAGTGTATCAAGAAACATACCAAACCTTTCAAAAGTGCACATTACAAGCTGAGCATGTCATGAAAACAAAGAGCTCAATCTTTTGCAGAGAATCCAGACCACAACTGTATGCAGATCCATTTAACTGCAGTGTTTGCTGCCGTGCCTGAAGAGAAACAGCGTTAATTAATGGTAACCAAGGGGAAAAATAAGTTGTGTTATAGTTTTATATTAAAAAAATCCTTTAAATGAGCACTCTCATTCCACAGCACTTACCTGTTCCACATTGTATCCATGTTTTTCCTTTGCTATTGCTATATATTCATCCACTGTAACAAAGCAATGTCAGAATTACTCTTTAATACTTAGTTCTGCTCTATGACAGAATTAACAACCTAACATGGGAAAGTCTCCCCATGCTTTAACACACTGCATAGGCCCAGGTCCCCCAAAATATTAAATATACTCACAGCTTTATTAATAATAAATAAACCCAATGACCATTGTTGAACAATTAATTTTATAAACTGTTTACACAAGCTAATTCTGCTTTCTTTCATATTTTTACTACAACAAAACCACAGAGGCTCATTATTTATTTATTTAAGGCAGACTAGCTGGTTCTTGAAAGGCTATGCCTTTCTGGAACCCCCTCTGAGTTAGCTTTAAATTTAACTACTTCTACTGCTTGTATTCCTAAACATGTTGAAAATTACAGCAAGGAGATCCTATATCAATGATTATGCATATCCTCAAGACTACTATAGCTTTCACTAACCAATATGGATTTTAACTATGACACATAGTCAGTTTTCAATAGAAAGTATGAAAATTCAATTATTAGATAACAAAACTAAGGAATAAAATTTTAAAGATCATATTTAGCAATATTAGAGCCAGCTTTGAGTTGAACATTCATAATTTTGAAATTAAGTCCCACTTTATTTTTAAACAGAACATTTTCCTAATCACCTTCTAGAGCTCAAAATTAAATGGAACTAAAAAGTGAAAGGAAGCATGTTCAAGAAAAGGAAATAATCAAATCCTCCTTCTTGAACTGGACAAGGGACACCCTTGCCGTGCACTGCTGCTGCAAAGAGCTAATTGTACTTTAAAGGAATGAAAAAAGTGTTTAATGATCACAGCTGTATTTTATTTCTAACTGTTCTGCAGTAGTTAAAGGTGGATTCCCTCAAACATAGAGGGACATAAATCTCTAACTACTGGTATTAGACAGAAACTGTCCTGAGGATGAGGTTCTCATGGTTGCATCCTCAAAGTTTACTCCCCTATATTTCATATGGGAAATTCTAGCAGAGGAAACAAGTTTAAACTAGATTAAACAGATAACTGATCACATTTAGTCAGCTGACTCCTGTATTTCAGGTCACTCCTAAAGGGCAAAAATGTTTGGTTTTTCCTTCTGTGACAGCAGTAATGATTTCCCCTTGAAGTGGGCCTCAACAAATCTTTTCTAAATTCATCCACTGCAACTCCTCCTCCTAGGAATTTAAAGCAGCAAGTTCCTCATGTTCAGATATCTTATTCTTTAATTAATAACAAAAGGTCTCACAGAAAATGATGATAATACAAAATAGGCAGTATGATTTGAAATAAAGACTTTACTAACATAAGAAATAATCATCTTTGCTTTACCTGGAGCTCTCTAAATAAAGAAAGAGAAGCCTTATGTTTAATTATCTGCAGTTTCACTGTGTGTAAAATAAAGACAAACAGGCACACCAGAAACAGTTATTTAGTTTACTTAAGCACCCAAATTCCTAAGCAGGCGAGGACTTACACTTGGCATCAGGAATATTATGATAAGGAGACCATACAAGCATCCCTCCATTATCTTTATCAGTGTATTTTGTGGCACCTGTAAGAAAACAAGTAACTCTCAGTATTTATTTAATAACTATGATCTAGAGAACAACTATGTGACAGTAAGCAAAAGCCAACCACAGTAACAAGTCCAGCTACTGGGGGGGGTTATTAATTCACAATTAATTCCTTAAGATATCAAATGGCTGAATCTGAACACTACTCTTCAGATGTTCAAGTACAACTAAATATTAGACAGTATCCTGGTTACCACAATTAAACCACTAAGTGCATTGCTTCAGTTGGAAGGAATCTTTTCTAATTCCAAACCTCTTGCCATGGGCAGGGACACCTTCCACTTGACCAGGCTGCTCAGAGCTCCATCCAGCCTGGCCTTGAGCACTTCCAGGGATGGGGCATCCACAGCTTCTCTGGGCAACCTGTGCCAGTGCCTCACCACCCCATAGTGAGGAATTTCTCTTTCTCATATCTAAATACACCCGCTGTGAAGTTGGAAAAGATGCAACTTTGTTCTCCTGCAGTTTGATTGTCTGTTAGGGCTCTAACATTTATCACTATCATAGGAGGATTAGGACCTGCTGTGGTCAGTTAGACTTCATAAAACAAACAAAAATAGATAAGAGCCACAATTCAGTCACCATCCCTGATCCCTTTCAAGGAGAAACTATACTAACAACTATACCAGAAACAATTCTGTTAATCTCCCTCTAGTTTTGTTTTTTCTAATTTTCTAATTTTAATACTCATAGTCAACCAAATTGCACAGCTGGAGAAAGCAGTTAGATGTAAAAGTAATTTTTGGTTTTGGTTTCTTTACCCCCACATCAACATAGAAAGGGAAGCAATACAAATTACCCAACCCATCAGGACAGAGCAGTACTGATACAAACACTGAAGCACTACATCAGAGCATATGATTTTTGAAAACATGCTGTAAAAGCAAACTCCCCAATACTGTAAAAGCATTCATTCAAGAGCCACTTTCCACTACTATTGCACAAATGTAGTCTAAAACATAAAGCCCCTTATAATCTATTTGTTCACAACACTTTATCTCGCTAAGATATTGCTCAACAATTGGATTTATATCTAATGTCAGTATGAATTCCTTGAGTAACCACCCTCAGAGGAGAAATCCTTGCATCCTTATTGGAGAAGAACAGCTTTTTTTATTCAGTGAAACAAGTAACTTTTCACTCCATTTTAAGCTCACACACTTTATATTTAGGCTCTACATCTTGTTTGAAGCAAATAAAAAACCAAACCCCGTGCTTAAAAAAAGAACAGTGTCATGCTTTCCCTTTATGTACTATGTTTTGTTGCTCTTCCCTCCTCGGTTTGGCAGTGTTTTGTATCTGCTATCATCTCTGCAATCTTGATCCATCACAACTGTGAACTTGAAAACAGTTAATTAAAGAACTCCCGTGCCTTTCCAAAATGAGATGTGTAAGGCAGATAACTTCAGTGCAGCATAAACTCTGTAACAGGTTAAGAATGTACGTACACTCATAATGCACCAGGTTCAAGGCATAAGCACTACTAAACTCTGAAAGGTTTTTGGTACACAAGAATGAACTCCTTAATATAACATTCCACTTTAGAATAAAAAAGCATGACATTTTTAGTTATTAGGAATGCAAGACTTCATGAAGAGCAGGGCAAGCTGTTACAGGCACAACATTTCTCTGGTCACAAGTAAATGACCACTATCCTGCATTTCGTTCTACCTAAAGATGAGGAGAAAGCAGGACCACCAGAGAAGGTATTAGAATCTCAGGTTATGAGGAAAAAAAAAATATCTAAACTTAAGATACTCGCAGACAAGGGGATATCATGGATATTACCAGATACTGAATATTCAAGTACTAAAGCAAAAAAAAAATAGTTTCAGAGTTCTTGTGCCTGCGGGAGATCGTGTATGTGGTGACACTCCCCTGATGAGGTGCAACCCTCACATGACAAACAAGCAACAACCACTAGAACATCCCTTTTCAAAACAGTGCTGTGTCCCCAGCAGGAATCACATCTGCTTCCATTCAGGTGGCACCTTCACACTGCCAAAGAAAAGCCAGGATGACAAAGGAATAATGAGATGCATACAGGTAGCTTGAAGGAAGGCACCCTGATCTCAGCACAGCATGTCCCTCCATCTCTGATGCCTTGAGAGGTGATCTGGAACAGACACTAGACAGAGCTAAAAGAATAAAGCAGGCATTTATTAAAAGGCCTCAATGGATACACCTTGGGCAGTACAAGAGCCTGGCCAGGGCTACACCCAAGATGGACGCAAAAAGGTCACAAGATGGACAACCAGTCACAAGGTTTCACACTTGTATAAGTTTACATATTGGGGTTAATTGTCCAATTACAGCTTCAGGTTATGAAGTCCCATCCTCCTTGTTTGCTCTCTTCAATTCACTGTTGTTTATGCTTTTTGGGCCTGAAGGCTGTAACCTTGGGTCCTTGTATCCTTGGTTCTCAAGCTGCAAAAGGATTGTTTTGTCTAACTGCCCTGTGAAGAGAACTTACTAACACTTAATATGAAGCTCAGAACTACACACCAAGGCAGCACAGAATCTGAAAAATACAAAAACTAAAACTTAAGGCATCATCTCCATATGCAAGACCATGACCTACCTTCCTGCCTCCCCAAGCACTCAAGGAAGCAGCCCTAACCCCCAAAGAGGCTGTGTTACACCTCAAGGGCAACACGATCTTTTTTACAAGGGAGGGAGGCTGGAAATACCCTGCAACACATTAACCAAAGTGTGTTAGAAGACCTGAAAGCCAGCGAGGAAGAGAAGGACCAAGAGCTACAAGTGAAGAATAACAAGTCTCCCTCTCCCCAAAACACACCTCCAAGCCACTGAGGAAGAGGCTTCTGCACTTCAGCTGCTGCTGCACCCCTCTGCCAGTGCCAGTCAGGAAATGCAGCCAGCTGAAGGTGACCAACAGGCACTCTGCACCACTTCCAGGACAGGGAAATCGTAGCAGCAAACTGACCCTCTCTAAATTGCAGCTTCACACTAGAAGTTGGGTATGCACAGCTGGTGCAGCTCAATGCAGGATGCCAAGTACTGAGAATAAAGTGATCACCCAGAAACATACAGGACACAGTGAGGGCATTGCAGGGCAGCATGGCAATTTACAACATGTTGGTTTCCAGCAGAAAATGTACCTTCCTCTGCTTAAGACTAAGCCTTCCCCACACCATTTAATAATTTCAATTTTAAAAAGCCTGTTTTCCTATCAGAAGACTAGAGAGGGAAAAGCTATAAAGACATACAGACAAATGCTTTCCTAAGTGACCTTAAATGGTACAAAACATTCTTCCTGACAGCCCCAGGTCCAGCCCTGAAAAGAGGGTAAATGGGAAATGAAGTATTTCAGCATTAAGTAGGCAAAATTCATACTAAAACCATTGTGAAGTCTGAGTCTGAGTAGAATAAAACTTCTCTAGCAGCTCTCTGTGATTGACACAACAGAGTGGTGCATTCTCTACTGTGATTTCCAAAAGAATGTAAACAACCCACAATATAAAGATACCAGCTTTGTAACATCCAATTGGATCTATAGGTGGGTCAGAAAACACAAGCAGAAAAATTTTCACCAAGAATATAAAATACTATAGTAAAACCAGGAGGAGGAGACAAAAAACTGAGTGCAAGAGGTGGTATGTTAACTCAGCAAATTAGATAAAGTAAAATACCCAAGTTTACTTACTAAAATTGTTTCTTGCAGTGACAAAATCTCTCTCACTGCTGTAATAGTTGGTGACAATTAAAAACTCTACTTCTCTTAAGCTCTATCTGAAAGTTTGCTTGTAAAAATAATATGGTGTGGAGGGGGTAAGAGTATACTAAAGTGAACTTTGCCTAATTGCTGCTTCCAACCACAATCCACTTCTTCCATGAGACACTGAGAAACAGTGCCACTTGTTGTTTAAAAAATTATCTTGTTTTATACATAAATTAAATTTTTAAAACATGTTTACTGCCATCACAACATTAATCATGAATATTTTGTCCCTCAGTGTATTGTTGTAGAGCATTGCTTATGGCTATTTTTCAAGACAAGCTAAGTGAAACCCAAGGATTTGGTATTATTCCACTCATTTTAGTATTCTGTAGGTTTATCAGGGCTGACTTTTGTGTCTTAGAATTATGTCTACTTTTACCCATCACTGATTCCCTTCTCCCACCTATTTATCTCAAGGGGCTTAAAAAACAGCACTCAAAAGTACTGCAAATAAACACATACTTTAAAGTATCTGATAAACCCTAAAAAAAAGGCATTAGAACAATTCCAAGAAGAAACATAACTAAGGATAATCAAATACAGTGCCATGTCCATATATGCAAACCTGGAACTAAAGGGGAGCTTATTACCTCACTTGCTACAAAAAGTCGTCTGAATGTACCTGTAAGGGCACAGAATTTTGTCTCTAAGAAATTATGCCTCAAAACTCACCAGAACAAAAATTAACCAAAAAACCAAAGAGATGAAAGAATGAGATCTTGCTGATATCTCCTCAGATAAACAATCTGTTAACTTGGTAAGTGCTGTACTTTTAAACTTGACGGACTTTTAAATTTATTTTGTAAGACTTAGGTGTTCCAAAATAAATCACTACCTTCTTGCCCTAATAAGCAAAATACACACACCAAGAAGGATAATAACTCATAATAAAACATTATGCCTGTAACTCAGGAGTTATTAAAGAAACATTTCCATTATTAAGGAATCTGATAGGGTGAGTATATATTAACCCTAGTTATTGGAGAAAGAGGCATTAATTGAATACCATCCCCCAGAAACACTTAGGAGCTCTAAAAAGTCTGCTTATAGGAGAACACAAAA
Source organism: Ammospiza caudacuta (assembly GCF_027887145.1). Lineage (NCBI taxonomy): Eukaryota > Metazoa > Chordata > Aves > Passeriformes > Passerellidae > Ammospiza > Ammospiza caudacuta. The sequence continues at coordinate 26,370,934 of NC_080595.1, forward strand.
TTAGTTCTAGTTACTAATGTGATGGTACTATTGCATATACAGTTTACAAAATTGAAACCACAGAACCTCAATTGTCCTACAAGGGCTGAAGAGTTCTTTTAATCAAAAGAAAAACAAACACTAGGTGTTTTTCTAATTTAAGTGGCCTATAGGAAAAGCAAATCCAGGCTGGAGGTGGGAAACTATCATTTTTATCCGTGTATATTTTCCTGTAGGCAATGTAAAAATACAGGGTGCAAACAATTAGCCTTATTAACAAAGAGACATGGACTGCGTGCTCCTTCCTAGGGGAAGGCATTCCCTTAAGCCAAGATCACGCATTCATTTGATCCCGCCCTGGCGCTCTCCTTCCCCCGGCCTTTTCTTTGGCCGGCGGGGACTGGTGTCCATCCCGAGGGGCTCGCTGCAGCCCCGGGAGGCACCCCGGGGGCAATCCCCTTCTGGTGAGAGACCATCCCACACCCATGGAGCCTGCCTGGAGAGCAGCAAACTACTCAGGCTTCATCTGACCCACCGCTACAGCAGAACTGCTGAACGCTCTGGGCGCTCCCTGCTCAGCCTAGCAAGGCACGGCAGCATTCCCGCAATCAACTCGCTAGAGCCGAGTACCAGGCTGGCCGAGCGTACCCACATCGCTCGGGGCGGGGCTGGGGGCCGAGGAAGGCGGAGGAGAGCAGCTCGGGCTGCCACTGTGGGGCCAGCCCGGCTACTACAGCACACAAAACCGGGAGCAGGAGTTTCCCACCGAGCGCATCTTCCAGCCAGCAGCCAGGTCTGCTCCGCTTCCGGCAGGGCGCATCACTTCCCACCCGTGCCCGACAACATCCATCACCCCTCGGCAAAGATTTTTTTATGGTTGTAGGTTTAAGGACAAGCAGGGGGGAAAATAAAAAAAAAATTTAAAAAAAATCAAGCTTTTTTCTGCTTCGCCGCCTCCCGCCGGATCCACATAATGCGGCCGATAATGAAGTGAGAATCCCCCGCCGCGGAGCCCCCCGCCCCCGGAGCGCAGATGCTGCCCCGGCCAAGCCTCCCGCCGCCGGCACCGGGTCGTCGACACAAAGGCTCGAAAGCACCGTAAATAGAGCCCCGCGGCCGCCTCCCGCCGCCGGAGAGCGCCGGGCGAGCCCGCCCCGGCGGCGAGCCCACCCCTCCCGCCTCGGGAGATGTCAGGTTACAGCCGAAAAGCCATTTACCGGGCTCGAAGTCAGGAATGCGCGCCTGGTATTCCGCTCCGACCCTCATTCCTACATCTGCAAGGCAAAGGGGAGAAGAGAAATTAAGGGCTGGAGCGTCCCCGGGCGCCGTCCCAGGCTCCCGCCGTGCGGCGGGCGGGCGGGCTGGCGGAGCCCCCGCCGCGGCCGTGCGGAATAAGCCACCTCCTCCCCCCGCCACCCCCCGCCCGCCGCCGCGGATTAAGCCCCGACGACCGCCAAGGAGGGGGCAGGAGGAGGCGGAAGGGGGAGTTTATTCCAGCGGAACAATGGGGACGGCGGCGGCTCCCGGGAGACACTCCCTCCCCATCGTTAAGTACCGCGGGGGCAGCCGCGGGGCCGCGCCGCGCGCTCCCGCCCCCCCCGCCCCGCACACGCGCGGCCGCGGCACGGACGGAGCGGCGGAGCCCCGGCACCGGCAAGGGGGAGGCGGCTCGGCTCGCTTCGCCGCCCCTCCCGCCGCCTCCGCCACCCCCCTGCCGCCGCCGGCGGGGCGGCCCCAGGCTCGCACCGTGCTCGTCGCCACTGTCGCCGCCGCCGCTCTCCGGCTCCGAGTAGTGCCCGTTGGAGGGGCTGCTGCTCTTGGCGCCGTTGGGGGCTGTCCGGCTCTTTCCCCCCAAGAGCTCCGCGCCCTTCTCCATCGTGCCCGGCATGCCAAGGCTAGGAGCGGGGGAGAGCGACGGTAGCGCTGGCTGCCGAGGGGGGGGAAGTTAATACGGAGCCGCCATGTTGCCCCCTCCCCGCCCCCCCCTCGGGCACCTCCTCCCCCCCGCCCGCCGCGCCCCCCTCCCCCGGCGCCGGGAATCCCTCCGCGCCGGCCCGGCCGGATCTCGCCGAGGGGCGGAGATGCCGCCGCAGCGCCGGCGGCGCGGCCGAAGGAAGGAAGGAAGCATTGCTCTCGCTCCCGGACCGCGGCCGCGCCGCCGCGCCGTGGAGCTCACCCGGCCAGCGGGCCCCGAGCAGAGAGGGGACTATTTCCCGGCGGCGGCGGCGCAGGGATCCCGGCGGGCGGGAGCGGCGGGCCCGGTAGTGCCGCGGCCAGGGCGGGAGGAGCCGCGGCCGCGCAGGGGCCGAGCGGGGACGGGAGGCGCGGGAGGGGCCCGGCCCGGGGCCGCGGAGCGGGGAAAAGCCGGGGCCGTCACATCGCTGAAATCGCACGATGTGGGAACCCGTGCCGGGTTTTCTTTCTAATTTCAAAAAGTGATCTATTTATTTACCTGTTCAGTGAATTCCGGTGCGTTACCAAGTGCTGCGGTGTTACCATCCAGTTTGTCTCCAATATTCACGTTTTATGAGGTAAAAAAGGGCTGAGACGCGCTCCAGACCGAGTCCGAGTTACAGTGTGACAACAGTCTTGCTGCTTAATCTGGAGGTGCATTATTAGTCTGGTTTGTTCTGTGCAAACGCATTTAATGTTCTTGTGGCTATGTTTTAATATGCATTATAGGTATTTTTAGTGATGCAGTGATAGTTTGTCAGATGTAGGGAAAAAAGTATAAACTTAAATTGCTGTATATCAAATTAAAGTCTCATGTTCCAGCTAAGAGTGTCTGACACAATCCATTACCCTTTGTCACATCTCAGCAATTCTTCCCAAACTTTGCTCTGGCGGCTGCCTGCCCCAAGCTGGTGGGTTGGTTCGTTGATTGACTGACTGACTGACTGACTGACTGATTGATTGATTGAGGAGTGCTAGCAGGAATAGTGCAGCTGCTTTCTTGGGGTGAGATAAAGGGGAGACGACCACTTGTGTCCATACTTACTGCTACTAAGTGTTCATGTTGGCTTATAGTTGGATTGTAACATGATGTAGTTGTGTTTGCTTTTTCTTGATACTTGCCTTGAAAACAGCACATTATGGTAAAATTAATATACTTTTGGAAAACCTTTGGTGTATGTGTGCTTCCTAGAATATGTCAGGAAGATATTGCTAAGACTTTTCCTGCTTTGGGAGTTTTGTGGTCTTTGAAGAGCTGTTTTTGTGACAATTTTGGCTGATGGCTATCAAAAATGCAAGTAAACAAGCTGTGACTCCTTTATGCTTGCTGTTTTTCACGAGCTGGAGAGAAAGATTAGCAAGGACAAGGTAGGAGCAGCAGTGCTTGACTGCCTGCAAGTGCCTCAACAATTGAGGACTTGTAGTCTCCAGTTTAATGTACACAAAAGAACTGACAGTAGGAAAACACTGAAATTCCAGAGCCACAGGAAAATTTTGAACCAAAGTTTGTACTTTTAAGACACAAAATTTACAAAAAGCAGGAGATCATCACGACAACTTGCAGGAAATTGGGATTTGTTGTTTTAGTTCTCCTAAGGCCATCTATTGGAGACTTTTTATCTTTATTTTCTATGGATGTGAAATTTGGTCATATGACTGTATTTTTCTGACAGTTCTTAACTACTGATAAAAGCTGCTGGAAGTTTTAGTAAGCTGTTGCAGCTTTCAGTAATGTTAAGTTCTTACAGGTGTCATGAAAGCAGCCACCTGAAAGGAAGAAAGATTCCTTGTGGCATGGTTTGGAGGAGAATTGTCAGAAGAGCTTGGCCTTTCCTCTTTCTGCTGCTGATGGAACTGCATTTTGGAGGTTACATGAAAGGGCTTAGGTTCCCTTAGTCAAGCAGTTAGATATTAGCAGATCCGTATAATGATTTTTTCCCCCATGCAGTCTGGAAGTTGGGCTATTTCTTCTCTTGGATTCTTGTCTTTTCCTTGTCTTCTGTTTTAATTTTTTTGTTTGGTTGGGTTTTTTTGTTTGGTTGTTTTTTATCCCTCTCTGCACAGTTCCTCTGTCACATTCAGTATATGGGTGCTGCTGGATTAGATGTGACATGATAATCAGATTTGTGAGATTGGTGCTGCATTTGTTACAGAAACTATGAATAAGGAGTTATCTTAGATTAATGTTAGCATATAGAATCACAGCATAGGTTGCGCTGGAAGGGACCTTAAAGATCATCTCGTTCCAAACCCTTGCCAAGGGCAGGATGCCACTCACTAGGTCAGGTTTCTCAGAGCCCCATCCAGCCTGGCCTTGGGCATTTCCAGGGATGGGGCATCCACACCCTCTCCTTGCTTTATGTTGTCTCCTTCCTTCTGTCTATCCTTCCTTCTGTCTATCCTTCATTCTCTGTATCCTATTTGTAATTCTTGTTTCCGGACAGAAGCCCTAGAGGGCAGCAAAGCAGCCAAAGCGTTCAGAAGGTGCAAATTGGGCCCGTCTGAGGCTTCTCTGTAGGAGCCCGTCGGTTTTTCATTCTTGGAGATGATGCCTTTCTTCTTAAAACGTGTTTCCCACGTCATAGTTTGAGGGGGAAGGCTTGTGTTTGGGCAGGGATCCTTAGGGTACAAAGTGGATTGCCACAGAGAGGAAGGAATTAGGGAATGGACAAGTTGAAGACAAGGAAGGTGAAGCAGGGACTTCTTCCCTTTCAGTGAAATTGCTAAAAAGTAGATACAGAAGCTCAAAAGGAAACAGCTTTCCCTATCCATCAATTAACTCAGCTTAAAACCTATACAGCTTCTGAGGATGCTCCACACAGGGTTGAGACCTTGTGCAATTTTTGTTGGTGTGGGTTCTTGGAGTTCATTGCAAACCAGACTGATTGGAGTGTGGACTCCTGCACACTGTTACCTTACAGTGAGGGTCAATGATTGTTTTAACTGTTGAATAGTGAGCTAGGGGTAGGTTTAAGAGACTGGTTATTCAGAAGCAACTAAATTCTTAAAATGAGGTTTTAACATGCCTATAGAATTATTTAGGATGGAAATAACCTCTAAAATTGAGTCCAACCACTAACCCAGCACTACCAAATCCTTCACTAAACCATATCCCTAAGTGCCACATCCATGCTGCTTTTAAATACCACCAGGGATGGTGACTCCACTGCTTCATTGAGCAGCCTGTTGCAATGCTTGACAACTCTCTCTGTGAAGAAAGTTTTCCAAATATCCAATCTAAACCTGTCCTGGTGCAACTGGAGGCTATTTCATCTCATCCTATTATTACCTGTGAGAAGAGACCAATCCCCACCTGGCCACAGCCTCCCTTCAGGCAGTTGTAGACAGCCATGAATGTTCCTCTCGGCCTCCTTCTTTCCAGGCTTAACAACCCCTGCCCACTCAGCTGCTCCTCATAAAATTCGTGCTCCAGACCTTTCACCAGCTTCCTCTGGATGCTCTTCATACCCCTTGTGTGCCCATCTCAACTATAAATTTCTAACTCATTAAATTCTAGGTCAGGGGAAGTATTGCAGATCACATGTTTGTCCTTTTTATCTTACGGTGACAGTTTCATGCTTTCAGTTTTTTTGGAAAGAGCATTTTGACAGCTTCCTGTCTTGGGAATGTTGCCTTACACCATTTAAAATCTGTGTCTTTAAATATTTTTAGAAACAGGTCAACAGATTTGTGATGCTTCTCCAGAAAAATTATAGATAGCTGATGTGTGTTGTGTGAAACCCAGAGAAAACAGGATGACTATGGAAACCTTTTGGCAATATCCAGGCTGAAAACTTGTGCTTTAATGTGAAGGTTTATAATTGTTCCATAAAGGAAAATAAGCTCTTTGTCGTCATAACCACATTAAGAAAAGCATGCCTGGGATCAAGGTAATTTCAGATAAATTACACTGCTTGGAGTCTGTTCACGCCTCTGCTGCAATATATATAGGTGTCATCCATCAAATCCTGTGTTGCTTTTATATTAAACACAACTTGGCCTCCTGGGTGCTAAGTGGGAGGCTTAGAGTGGACAGGGTGAGATTTATTAGTTCTTTTACACTGATGGTTGTTGCTGTGTTTCATTCAACAGTCTTGAGTGCTTCAAGGACTTCACATTTTAGTGGAACCAGTGGAAGATGGTGGATTTTCTACAGCTCTAGAAAATCAGGCCTTCAGTCTCAAGCTAGCATTTATTAGTATTTTTGAATTCTAGTCTTAATGTGTTAAGGCAGAAGTTAGTAAAGATTTGTTCTATATTAAAATGAAACAGCAAAACATTTCTTGTCTTTCTACTGTTAATATCTCCAAACTTAGATTTTTTTCTTTGTTTTCTTTTTTTTTTGTAGTGCTGTTTTCCAGTTGAAGATTTCAAGAGTTATCTGCTTTCCAGATCTGAATGGAATCCTTCTGCATCAGAACAGTTGGTAATTTATTCTTGGGAGATGAAGAAAGTAATTTTGCAGTTCCTTTGAGAAGTTAAAGGACTTTACAGCTGTAGACACCTTTTTCTATTTAAATGCCTGTCACCAGGTATCATACATTGCCAAAATGTGAGACTCAGACTGTGTTGCACAGTATTAGTGGTAGATACATTGAATGGAGTGGGGAGTGTGAGGACTTGGCACTCTGTTAAAAATAGTATTTTGAGATAAATTATTTGCTGCACTGTTGGAAGGCTTGTTCAGGAATGAGCTTAATGGGTTAGTGCTAACATCCATCTTGCCCAGTACTCTGATCCTGACAGTTCTACAGAGGAACTCATTTTGGAGTGGGTGCCATAGTCTCCATTCTGTGTTGGCAAGAGGCCTATTCTTGGTCTTCTAAAGATTTTAACTCTGAAGTGTAAAGCTTGGTATCTTTAAAAAAATTCTTATTCCTATGGATGTGTTACGAAAACTTCTGTTCCACCTTTACATGTTTGTGGACTTGTTTCAGTGACTTCCTACATGTGAATTTTACTGACACTGTATGATTATATTTTTTTTCCTTAAAAATAAAATATTTTCTCTTCTTCTTGACAGGAGGGACATCTGTTCCTGCTTAGCCCTTTCAGTATCATTGTTTCATTTCTCTTCAGTTAATCTAAATATCTGGTGAGCTGTACTGTTTGTAAAAAGTAAAGAGTTTTGTGTCCATTTGAATATGATAACTCACTGTGGGAAAAGCTGAGTGTAGCTGACTTCATCTTGTGATACATTGGTAACTCAGGACAACAGGTAATTTCAGAAATTATGTCTACAGATTTCTATATTATCTATTAAATGATATCTACAGATACCATTTAACCACTTATATTTTTGCATACCCTTTTTAAAGGAGATTTTGGTAACAGCTGGCAGTATGTCTTTGAATTACAGCATTGACATTCAGTGTTGTCAGTGAAGATTCTCAGACTGTGTATGAAGGATCTTGTATATGTGGCTGAAGTGGTAGCACCTCTTCACAAATAATTTGGGTTTTGGGCGAGTTGTTTCCCACAAAAAGGAAAAAATATATTGAAATTATTTTAGTAAGCTAGTGTGCTTTTGCTTTGTCCTCTTTCACTTTTGCATAGTTACCTAAACCACTTTTCATAGGACTGTTCAGCAGAAAGCAGAGGTCACCTAATTGATACTTAAAGTTGTTGAACTTATGTAAGAAATGTAGTTTGGTTCTCCTGCACAATGTTTACATTTTGTGTGTTTGTTGTGGTTTGGGAGGGGTTTTGTTTGTTTTTCTAAATGCAAAGCAAGTGCTTTGATTCCATGTGGTTGGGGAAACTGTGCTAAACTTAGGCTTTACTCTTGTCAGGTTGCCTGTCCCTGTGCTAACTTCAAAACTTGAAGAGGTGACCATTTGCTGTGAGGTAATGATGTTTATGCTCTCTCCTGTGGATCTCTCCTCCTTTTCCTTCCCTGAAGCAACATCACAAAAGGAATACACTGTGCAAGATTTTCTCCTTGCAGTTAATAGTACCGAGTGCTTGTTTTGATGAGAAAAATGTTCTTTAAAACATTCTAGAATAAGAAAATGCTCTGCTGTGTTACCATTTCTGTGTGCCTAATCCTGAAAAAGAGAGAACTTTGCCCCAAACACCTGATAGTTTGTTTGGGATCCAGCCAGTGTATGTAACTGGAAATTGAATTTCCAATCAGGAAAGGAAAATGAAGGAAGAATAAAGGAAACATTAGTAATATGTTGGACAAATAATGTAAAATTACTGTAGTCCTCTACTGTCCATCCATTTAAGAGAAGTGTTATTGCAGGAGTAATATTGGGGGATCTGAAAGAACCAAATGTTAAAAACTTCACTTGAGGAAGATGATGTATTTTTACATGTGGAAAAAAGGTGCAAGGAGTGATGTAGTAACCTGAAGTGGCAGCTTTTTTGGCTGTATGTCTTAGGCCTTGGCCTGTCAGAACATTTTTGCTGCAGCACACTGGCACCTTCTGCTAAATTTTGTCCTCCATAGCTTATCCTACCTGGCTTCTTGTGATTTAAGGATGGGGGAAGGAGGCAAGTGGAAAGTAACACTGTCTAGGGCCAAAAGAAGGTCCCTGATGTATTACAAGAGTTTGTATTTCTGCTTTCTATCTTGTTGTTTCTATAGAAAAGTCTACACTGCTTCTTAGAAGTCGCTGTGTTACGGAGCTGTGCTGGATTTTGAAGGTCAGTGCTGCTGGACTGTGTAGATATCAAACATTACTGCTATTTAAGAGTCATCTTTTCCTGCTGTAACTACTGTTTGGCTCATGTAATGATCCACAGTTCACATATACAGTTTAGGAAAGATCAGCAAGAACTTCCATTTTGAGGATATCTCTAAGACGGAGTTGCAAGCAACAAAAATATAATAATGAATGAATTTTTTTCTCATATAAGTAAGATTCATTTTTCCACATGGAAATTGTTATTATAAAACCATTTCACTGGAATTTTCTAGGAGTGCAAATGATTCTTTTAAAAGTATCCTGTTAAAAAACCCAGCAGCTCAACAACAAATTGATCAATATGGCTGTATCTGGCTCTTCAAGTTGTATTGTACAGTGTTTCCAGGAATGGTGTTCTCTCTTCTCCTGTCTGAGGCAGATAATGACTACATAAATGTAAAACTGAAATCTGCAATTTTGCAGTTGAGACTATGGATCAGTGCATAAAGAGTTAATCTACAGTAGCAAAATTGTCCTTGGAAAGAATGAACTGGTCACAAAATTTCTGCTGGAGTGTTTGTTAAACTGAGAGGAAAAACAAAAGCTCATGCATACACAACTTCAGGGTGAAAATGTTGGCTACCACCAGGACCTTGCTATTGTTGGTTTCCACACAGTTTTTAGAAAAACACCCACTCAACTTCACTCTCAGCCAGTGCTTTAAATTCTCTTACTGCTGGAGATCATGTTTTTACTTGCTCTTACATAGTTCACTATCTTCCATCTAAATTGCATCCCTTTTGGTGAAGGTGGCTTTTGTCCTCAGTTAAATTAAACTATTTAAAACTTGAAATATGTTACAGTCTGGGAACCTGTTATGAGGTCCATTTGTGTTAGACTCATATTGTTCTACAAAAGCAAAGAGATGACCCGGGTTTCAGAGTTACACTCTGAGCCCACTGCCAGAGATCCCTCCCTTTGGATATGCAAGGGCATTTTTGATATGTGGTGTTCTGCTGGTTTATTGTGTAAACATACACTTCTAACAAGTGCATTCCTACCCCATCCACTCGGTCCCTAATTTCACCTTCCCATGTGCCACATGCTGTATTTTAGTTTGGTAGCTGCAGATAGGTCTGTATATTCTGAAAGAATGTCCTGATTCCTCTCTGTACCATGTCACTTTACAAAGAAGCTTTTGTATTAATTAACTGGTAGCAGTCTGTTTCACAATAATAGATGGAAGCAAAAAAAAAAAAGAATCTCCTTCTACTTGTAAAAAAATTAACCAAAATTAGAAAAGACAAACCTGCCTCCCAGCAAGTATGCAAGTGTTTATGAAAATCAACAGTTCATGTGTTACTAGTTCCTAGGTATAATTATGAGTCCAGTACTGATAAAGACCATGGAAAAAACTGCTTTTAAGATATGATCAAATTTAGAAAATTAGTAATTTTTTTCTCAGTGCAATTGTTGGAGATAACAGCAAGACACTAGTTAGAATGAGAAAGTTTGTTATCACTTTATTTAAACTTTAAATGAAGAAAAGGCAGTACTATGCTAGTTACAGAACCCTTCCTTCCCTCCTTCCCTGCCAGATTTATGCTTCTCAGTTGTTTGGCTACTTCTGTTTTTCTCTCCCACTGTCAAAGAATGCAACAAAGTTTTGTCTACACAGAAAGCAGTAATGCATGTGAGTAATGCAGCCTGTTGACATTAGTAAGTGGGAAATATGTGTTGAAATGCTAAACTCAGAAAAAATATGAAATAAAGTGACATGAGTTTGGTCTGCTTTTTTAACTTTTCTATTCTAGGGGGTTTTTTTTGGAGGAGAGGTTGATTTCTGGCTGTTGATGAACCTTCCATAACTGAAAAGTACAAGGAACTGGTATGGTAAAGTCTTAAGGTAAGTAACTTTATAATAAAAAGTATGTGACTTCAAAGCAGGAATTCTGAGTACATGTAAGGCAAAACCTATAAAATATAAGCAAGAAATTTATTCACTGTGCTGAGGATAGTTTTATGCTGGGTACTCTTTAAGGTGTGTTTTTTGGAGAGGCTGCTTGGAAAGAAGCACTAGCAGTGCTTCTACCACTCTCAGCCTCACAGGTGGGATGCTTCTGTCCAAGAAACAAACAATAAAGCTTTTAAGACTGTTGGGCTTTTAAAATTACCAAAGAGTATAATCTGGGGAGTCTGACTCAGTATTATTTGGGAATTCTTTGTATTATTACATTCTTGGAAAATGCTATCTAGTAGAATACAAAGAAAAAAAAAAAACAAACAGAGGACTTGCTAGCTAGCACAAGCATATTCCTAACTAGGAGTTATTTTTTCTGAATCTGGGCCTAAACCATCTAATTTTCAGTTTTATTCTTTGGACAGTATATAATGAAAACATAGGATTAAAAGTGGCTTTTAAAAATACTGTATATTAGAGACTACTTGACAACAGTTGAGAGATAAAGATGCAATTAGTAACAATACAATAATTCAGTCTTCAGAGCTCCTTGTTACTTTACAAAAAACAGTCACCCAGAACTATGGGTTCCTGGGTTTATTGTGGACAGGGCATGCAGATAAAATTATTTGCTACAATTAATTAGCAGGGCCCTGCATTCTGTTAAAATTCAAGCAAACTGCATCCAAACTGCTTAATTTTGCCTTGTTTTATATTGATCGAGAGACACAGGAAAAATGAGGCCAGTGAAATACATGATATTTCACAATACACAATATTTAAATATTGTGTAAATATTGTGTAAATATTTAAATATTTTAAAAAATCCCACCAAACCTGGAACCGAAGAAGGTATGGGTATTCTCTATCCCCTCTCTGAGTAACACCACCAGCAGGTCACTGCCTCTGCTCTGAGGCAGGGAGAGGCTGTGGCCCTGCCAGGACAGGGTTGAGCCAAGAGGATTGAGTAGCCACAGCTGCAGGGAGGGGAAGGGTGATAGTGGCTGTTGTCCCAAACAAGATGTGTGGTGACTTTATGTTTGGTTCTAGGAGTTTTATTTTTTCCCCTCCCTTACTCTGGAAATCTAAGATGCTTTCTCCTATTGAAATAAATGGAGATGGACATGCTGTCCAAATGGGAAAAAAATTCTATGCCCTTTTGAGGTGTTCTTTAAGAAGGAACAGTTCCTCCCTGTTAGCCCACACTCCAAATGTTAGATGTATAAATAAAAACTGGCTGTGTACTCCCTCATCAGTTTTATTTTGAGATTTTTTTTTCCTTACTTTCAGAACATTGGATTTTTTTAGTTATTGTTCCATAATTGTTACCCATAAAAACTCTGGAGGAAATTCAGTAATTCCAAAACTAGAAAAGTGTTAATATTTATTGTTAGACAAATGTTATGGCTGCTTAAAAATATTAACATATCTCAGTTCCTAGGTCTACAGTCTGCTGTGTGACTGGATATTTCTTTTATTTCAGACCCCAGAAATAATTGGACCTTTAGGAACCTCAGGCTGAACTTGGTGAGTATCTCAAGATAGTGTAGAAATAAATGGAACAGTTTCAGTGAGATGCACAGATATCTTCTCAAAGTCTTTCCTTTTGATGGACACATGTGCTTGTTAAACTACTGACTTGCCTTAGTTTTAAGGACTTTTGTTTCTCATGTCTCTTTCCACAAGACAGCAAATAAGGTTAATCACAAGCAACTAAGTATTCATGGATGTTATTACTTAACAGGAGGCCTTTGCCTGCATTCCTTTGGGGGTAAGAATTTGTACAATAATGACTGCTTTATTGATTTGAATGTAAAAATAAATAAATAAAATTATAATTGTTCCTCCACCTTAGTTGGAATTCAGATTTCTTTTTTTTTTGTTTAGTATCTGTATGGCAGTGTAACTTGTGTATTACCTTCTGTAATTAGTTATTCTACCATTTAATGTATTTTATTTTGACAATTTATCAAAAGCTATATGGTAGTATACAAATTGAACTCAATTTAAAGACTGAATGCTCTTTTCGTTTTTAGGGTTGGTGGTAGTTGGTTATAACTGTGGTTTTTACAGTTTATTTTTTACAAAGAGCAAAAGGAAGTGTGCATAACACAGAAGAAATCAAAAATACCTTAAATAAACCAGTTTTTTTCAATATAAACCAGCTAAATTCTTAGCCTATGAGATGTCCTTAACTGCCATGTTTCTTTACCCATTTGGTGCTGTGACAGTGAAATGAGAAGTCCCAAAGTACTGGCAGAATCTTAGAGCAGAAGCCTTGTGGAACTTTGGAAGAACTGGGTTTGTCCAGACTGCGAGGCTGCAGGAGGTGACAGATGAGCATTACAGCAACTTTTCATGCACTTGAAAACTTGCAAAAGGGTTGGTGATTTTTGTCACTGCAGAAGGAAGAGTTTTTACTGGCTTCAGAGACCAGATGACTTAGTGGCATTTTAGGAAAAGCTTTCTCACAAGATTTGTTAAAGGTTGGAACAGATTGCTAAGAAACCCGAATGGCTGACAAAGGGAAAGTTTTTAAAGTTTCCTTAGGGTGTCTCAAGGGTGTGAACCATGGGATAAAGTGAAAGAAGTGAGCTCTGTCCAATTCCAGTGTTTCTATTTCATAAATGCTGTGGGGTTAAATGATCTTCCCATAAATTAATTCTTGGAACTGATGTTTTGAAGATGTTTGTGTGTATGAACACTGGAAGTTGACAGTCATGTTAGTAAGTGGGTTGATGTAAACACAGGCTGCTGTCAAAGAGGGACGTGTCTTAGCTGCCCTTTTCAGGCTGGTTTTCAATTCAGGGGTGACAAATATGCACAGTTTAGATGAAGGCAAATCTGTCCCTTTGCAGCAGCAGCTGCTCAGTGTGACCATGGAACAGGAGCTTAAGGCTCTGCAGCCAAGGGATGGTCACTTATTGGGGTGATTGATACTACACATCCCGACCTAGGGCCTTGTTCAGGAAACAACAGCATAATGCAAGACAGCTGAATGTCTTCCATAGCAAACTATCACTTTTTATATTATTAAATTGAAGTGCTAGGTATTTAGTTCTGTCCAGTGGGCTTTAGCAAATATGCAAATTAAGCAACTCCAGTTTTGAAATTTCAAAAAAATGATAGTTGGAGAGAGGTAACCCACTAATAATGAAGTCAAACAGAGTACATGTTCTGCTTCAAGTGGGGCTTTACCTCCAGTTCTGTATCATTTGCAAAATTTACCAGTGATGGTGAGAAAATGAGTATAGAATTCAATATAATCACAGTAGGACATTATCACAGTGTCCTCTGCTCTAGTGGTGAAAAATTCATACTGCCAGCAAGAATCATATTTTGCAGGGGGAGAAAGTCCAAGGGAGGTAGAAGATAGAGGAGAACTCTTCCATTTGTTACTGGGTCTGGCAGAGCTGGAGTTCATTTTCCCCCCAGTAGCCCCCAGAGCTGTGCTGTGCACTGGCAGCTGTAGAGCTGCCCATAAGACAGCAGGGTTCTGGCTGCTGCTGAGCAGTGCTGGCACGGTGACATTGCTGTCACTCCAGCATCTTCCCCTCTCCAGGAGGGTGGGGCTGGGCAAAATCTTGGGATGGAACATAACCAGGACAGCAGACCCACTGACCAAAGGGATATTCCACACCATGTGATGCCTGCTCAGATACAGAAGCTAGGGAAAAGGAGTAGGGAGGGGGACATTTGTTATTTACAGTGTTTATCCTCCAGAGCAACCACTGTGTGCTGAAGCCCTGCCTCCTAGGAAGTGGCAAGACATCACTCACTGATGGGAAGTAGATAATAAAATCTTTGGTTTTTTCCTTTGCTTGTGTGCTCACTAATTTTTTTTATTTTGCTGTAATAACATGTCTTTTCTTGACCTACAAGGGTTTTTTCCCATCTTCTTTTGCTGGGGAGGGGAGTGATAGAGCAGTTGATGGGCATGTGGCACCCAGCCAAGGTCAATCCACCACAATGTGCTATAGCATTTTAGTCATTTGCAATGCTACAGGGTAGATGTAAAACCAATTTAGATAAAATAGCACCTTTGACATGAAACTTTGGATTAAGCAGGACACTGAAAAATTAGGTAATCAGAGACTGGACCACTCAATGCAACATAAACTGCAGCCAGCCTAAACTTAATGGAGTTTCAGGAAAAAGTCTTCAGTTTCTTACTCTTAGGTCACCTCATTCCCACTTCTGATTCTGTACTTGCTGATTCAGTTTGAAACCTTTTTCCTGTAAAGACCTCAAAATTCCTGTAATGTATGTCAGCTGCCAGGTGTCTCCTAAGTCACAGATATTCCTGCAGATATTCCAGCAGAAGCTAAGATACAGTGTGCACTTATTCCTCTGGCACAGTGGCTTTGAGGAATAATGAAACACTACTCTGCATCCCAGTTTTCCAAATCTCACTCTTGGTTGTTAGCAGTTGTATAAAATCAGTGTCAAAGGCTACATTTACAATTTTCTCAGACAGCTTAGAATCTCTTCAGGTTTGGCTGTGCTGCTGAAGCTAGCAGGAACTAAATAAGCTTTGAATGGATTTGTTGGTTTTCTTAGCTTTTATAGAGATGGGGCAACTGAGAGATGTTTTAAAAGATTTTATTCTGTTGTCACTTGATGAAAGATGAGACATAAGAGACATAAAACTCAATGCTATTCCATCAGAAACTAACTTATTATCTGGTTACAATACTTTATAAATGTTTTTCAGCCTATTAGCTTTTACCACACAATGCTGCTATTACTCTAACACTAATCACTTAGAATTTTACCCTACATAGTCTTATTACAATAGTTTCACAGTCCTAATTGTCTAAAATATCTAGTCTTTTTACAAAACTATTTTACAAAACTGTATTTTAAAATTGGTTAAAACTTACTTCTAGTTCAATCTCTCTCTCAACAATGTTATCTCTATTCCATGACCTTCCTAAATCAACACACCTTATTTCAGTGTTTATATACAAATATACAAAATTATAAAACTTTCTGTCAAGTTTTAAAAGTTCTTTATAAATCTATTTCTCACCTGGATAGTTGATAGGGGTACTTAGATGTGTAAAGATGCAAATAAATGCTTCAATGGGCTCTTTTAAATCCCAACATTTCAGGGACAGTTGGTGGCCTTTTTGCAGCTTCAGGCATTTTTTTTTTCCCCCCTAACCTGCCTCTGTTTGGCAGCAAATGTAGGTGTCCAGCATACAGATAATCACCAGTTTAAAAGAGGCTTCTGTGGCACAGCTAATTCCTGCCTGTCCTACGGGGGCTCTGGGAGTTCCCAGGATCCCCGCTGCGTGAGGGGCTGATGGCACCAGCATGCTCAGGGACTCCATCTGTAGCTGCTGCTGCAATGAAATTGTCACCTGCCCTCACCCCTCGAGTCTCACACTCCACTTAAAAATGCTGTAGGAGGCTGGTGGCAGGGACATCAGACTTCTCGTGTCACAGTCAGTGTTTGGTCACAGCTGTGTTTTTAGAAAAACACCCTGAACTGGACCATGTGCGTGGCTGTGCTGGAGCTGCCAGTGGTTCCTGGCTCTGGTCCTGGCCCAAGCCTTACCCAGGAGAGAGCAGGCTGGGCAGTGCCAGCATTCTGTGGGATCAGTGGTAGTGGTTAAAAATCTCAGCTGACACAGGCCATGGTGTTTGCTATGCTTTATTTGCTGGCACTGTGAGAAATAGCTTTTCCTCGAGCAGATGAACATGCAGAAACATACTCTCCATGTCTCCAATATGCCTTGAGCTGTGGAGCCTGAAGGTGTTACACTTAATGAGGCATTACAGCAAGTAAATGCCAGTGCCAGCAAGAGAAAATATGCCTTTTAAATTTAAAAGATCTGAGTATTTTCCATTTACTGACAGATTGGTATGGGGGAACAACAAAGTCGATTAACCTCTGAATGAAAGCTTGGTGTCAGTTAAATATCTCAAAGAGTTCAAGACCTGTCAAAGGTTATACTCAAACAGTTTGCCTCGCTGCTTCCACGGAGCTGCAAATCAGTTTGACCACTAATACTAAGTGGCCTTCTAACAGAAATCATCGTGGGCAAGCGTGGAGCGCGACCCGGGATGAGGGCGCCGAGCAAAGCTCCGGAGCTTCGCGGGGACTCACCCGGGCAGGGACGTAGCGGTGTCTCCCGGGAGCTGTGAGCGGTCTTTACGCACTCCGCGTTTCTCACCGGCGAGGGGTCGGACACGGCGGCAGCCCCCTCTGAGCGGGGGCAGAGGCCAGGGGAAGGCGCCGCCAGCCGCGGCCGGGCCGAGCGCTCTCGGGGCTGTCAGCCCGCGGCGCGGCGCGGCCCCAGACGATGGCGCTGCAGCCCCGGCGTTGCGGCGCGGCGGCGGCCGGCGGGGGTCGCTGCGGGGCGGGCCGGCGGCGGCGGCGGCGCGGGGCTGCGGTGCGCGGGAGGCGGCGGCGGCGGTGCCGCACAGCCGCTGGTGCCGGTCCCGGCGGGGGCATGAGGCGCGCGGGGCGGGCGGGCGGCGGCGCGGCAGAGCGCGGCTCGGCGAGGCCCTGAGCGGAGCCTCCGCGCCGCGCTGCGCTCCCGCTCAGCGACTATGGCCGGGGGAAGGCGAGGGCTGGTGGCGCCTCAGAACACGTTCCTGGAGAACATCGTGCGAAGGTCTAACGGTAAGGGGGCACCGCGGGCGAGCGCTCGCCGGCTGCCGGGAGCCCGCCGCGTCCTCGACGGGGACGGCGCCGGGCGGGGGGCGCCGAGCCCCGAGCGCTGCCGGGCGGCTCCGCCGGAGCGCCGCGTCCAGGTGCCGGAGCCGGTGCCGCTGCGCCGCCCGGGTCCTGCCGAGAGCCCCCGGGCCGGGCGGCGGGGCTCGGGCTGCAGGTGCGCCGGCACGGCGGGCGCCCGGCGAGCCCCGGCCGGCCGTTATCCGCGCCCCGGAGCCCGCGGGGGCAGCGCCCGGCTCCGGGAGGGGGGATCGGGGCGTCCGGAGAGCGGCGGGGGCGGCGGCGGCTCCGGACCGGGAGGGGGTGCGGGGATTCAAGATGGTCCCTGGGCTGGGAGAGCCCGGTGCGGGGGCAGCGGCCAGGGCTGCCGGCCCGAGGTGAAAGGGAAGGGTTGCCATAAGTGAGGAGAGAGTTTGCCATTTTAAGGGCTGAGGGCAGATATTGCTTTTTTGTTCTTTTTTTTTTTTTTTCCTAGTGCACTGTAACCAGGTCTGTCTCTTGGAAAACTGTGGAGTGGAAAATGCCTCGAATTTCACAATTGCATGCAAATATGTATTAATGCTATCCAGATTCTTTCACTTAGGGACTTACCAAAAGCTGCTCCCTCTGTAAGCCGGCGACCATGCAAGCTTTCATGGGTTTGTTTAACCTAGGCATGTGCATTTCTTTTAAAGCTCTGAGCCCAAGTTGTGCCATTTTTTGATGTTCTGGTGACTTCAATGGGGTTACTTCAGGGATTAAGAACTTGTAGTATGGTTGAGAATATGAAGATCAAGCTTCTTTTGAAGACACGATGAGTTAATTAATTAAAAACATAGTCAGTTTGTTCTGATAAAGCAAAGACAATTAACCCTCTTGATAAGCAGCTAAAAACTCAAATGATCCCAAGAATGATTTTCAAATTTTTTTAATTAGGCAGTGTGATTGGAGAACTAGCCTTTGATAAGACCATATTTTCACATAAAATTGTGAGGCTCTTTTTATAGGTTATTTCTCTCTGCAACTTTCCTGTAGAAGGAAGGGGGCTGGAGGCTGCATTCCTGAAAAAATTACTTTCCAGTCTTACAGTGAATCTCACCCGCCTTTTTTTTTTTTTAATGTCTTTAAAAATGAATGTTGCATGTCATCACATTCATGCTGCTTCTCTAATCTTCCAACAACAGTTATTGAAGGTTTTTCTCAAAACTGTCTCGACTTTGTAGATTATTTTCTTCATTAAAAACCAATTTCCTCTTTTGGCTTTCAGTGCCAAAGCCTCGCTGCAATAAATCAGTTGAGGCTTGGAGATGGGAGGAATCATGCAGCAGAAGCTGTGCTCTGTTTTGTCCTCTCTTCCCCCATTATTAAGAAGGTGTCATAACAGAGTGTGGTGCTAGATAGCACAGGTAGAATGACAGCACTCCATTTCTAAATGCTCAGCAAGTCCTGAGGGCTGTAATCAATACAAGTTTTTAGACTAAGCTTGGTGGGAAGTGATGCACAGTTCAGACATATGAGGATAAGCTTAGGGAATCGACTCAGGTTTAGAACCTTATTTCTTCTGTGATGTGCCTTCAAGTTTTTGCTGGACCCAATCCAGCTTTGCTGGAAATGTGGTGCTGTCACATACCCGTGTTGGATGAATCAGTTTTGTCTACCCTTAGTCTGTTTGGAGATACAGGGGTAGACTCCTTTCTCTCGTGCTGAGGCAGGGCGGTGCTGACCAGCACGGGGGCAGTATGGAAACACGCCACATCTCATCTTGTCCTGCCTGCTTGGCCATTGAGGTGATTTGGGATGCCCACAGGATGAGTGCTTAAATGGGCCCATAAAGCTTGAGGTTTGGCTCCTCTTTCTTGGTTTTGTTCAATTGAGCAGTAATGTGACCCACAATGAAGCTGTCTGCACCGTTTGGGATTTGCCAAATAAACCTTGGGCTTCTTGTCAAACTTGTATTTGCTGGCACATGCAGGCAAGTTGAGTAATGCCAACAGATATTGGGTGATACAGATATAGGAATGTTCCTAATTTGCAGAGGATTCCCTTTGAAAGAGAAGAATTTTGTCATTGAACAAAAATAATGGACTAAGTGCTTCATGTGAAGGAACTTGTATATGATATGGGTATCATCAGTCATGGGTGGATGGAGGAAAGAGTGTTTTGGGGCAGAGGGTGTTATCTCAGTGGCAGGGGCTGTATGGTGGTTACAAAGGAATGGACATGCAGCTTCTTTGGCAAGCATTGCTCTAAGGACAGCACTAATTACACCTTTATTTTACCAGTAGTTTTGACAAGGAATTCTTTGGACAGCCTTTCTGTCATGTTAGCTATGGGACTGGTGAGCTGATGCACATTCTGTGGCTAAAGATAGTAGCAGTGTATGTAGATGTGCAGGTCAGGGGTTTTGCCACTAGGGTTAAAATTTGGCTCATGTTCATAGCACACCTTCTGCAGCAAGACTCACCTCCAGCTCCTTTGGTCTGAATTGTCTGCTCCAGAGTTATTAGGAATGAGAGCTTCTTCACAGGCTGCAAATCAACTGAGGCAGGCTCTCATGCACTGAGTGCCAGCCAAAAGAGCTGTGCTAGGGTTAGAGCTGCAAAGCACTGCCTTCCCACTCACTGGAGTAAAGAGAGCATGGGATGGCTTAGGTAGCACACACAGGAAACATCTTCTAGACCTGTGGACCTTGTCTGGTCCTCTGTGATTTCTTCTCACACAAAGACCTTCTGCACCAAGTGTGAGCTTAAGGTTTGTCCCTCTTTGAAATGAGGGACGCCATAATTCTGATCATCTTGTATTTATTGTTCAAAATATGTGTTTCTATACTAGTCATGCAGAGCTAGAAAAAGAAATGTTGCGCGCAGTGGTTGGCTGACAAAAATTTCTTTGAAGCAGTGAAATATTTAAAGACCAGAACACCCAGTGGGACAGAAAACGAGCCCATGCTGTAACACAGTGCAGTATATAAAGAATCACTAGCCCCTGATGGTTTCTGCTAATGTGATATTAATATTTTTCTTGGTAATGTAATACATCCACAGTATACAAGCACTGTAATTTATAACAGTTATAAACCTGGATCATGGCCAGGGCACCCAAATCAACTGGTGCAGCTTATTGTGGAGGTTATTTGTGGTATTCCAATGCTTTATCAATATCTGGAGAAAAAATATATTTATGTAAATGTCAGCCAAATTCTTCAGTCCTTCCTTGGTCAGGATTCTCATTGAGGTGTGTGATAATTGTGCATGTATAAGGATGGCAAAAGTAAGTCCTGTGTTTAGGTGGCTTTGGAATTTCAGTGGAAGTCACAAGTGCTTTTCTGATTTATGGACAAAATAAGGAGATTGGAGGAAGAGTAAGTTGGAAGGCATAAAGCTTGTGTGAATTTAATTTTCCTTTCACAAAATCCCCTGGGAACACACTAAGGAGACATCAGTTATGGAAGCAAACTTGCATCTTTTGATGGAGAATGCAGAGTTCCCTGTAGAGGGAAAGAAAAAGCACCTTCAGACATAGATCTTGAGTATAACAGACATTTGCATGATTTATGGCATTGCTTTCATTACAGGCTATAAAATTCCCAGTACAATAAACATTTTGCATCCTGGGCATGCTAACCTTGTACCATCATCTGAGACCTAGGAGAGAAATTAACTTTATTGTAAACACTTCTGAAACTGAAAAGACTGTTTTTGTGTTGAGCCAGAGAAAAATGCAAAGGAAACTTAACAGAGAATGAGGAATGAAAACAGCAGACCTTCAGAAACTGCAGGAGGACAGCTTGTAGGTTCTGTGTTAAGGACATTTTCCCAGAAGAGAATGAAACAATGGGTTTTATTGCTTTCTGATCTTCCTTCTTTCCCATGTTAACAACTGTGGAGACACATATATTTTCATATACATTTTCATCCATGCTTTTCTCACAGTTGATCAGTAAATTGAAATACCAATTCACTACTGACAATCTTTTTTTCTCAGTATCACTGGAATTGAATGTAAATTTTTTTTTCTACTGGCTTTTACTAGGCCAGAAGTCTAGTTTTGAATGTGCAACTTTATGCATTTAGGAATGTACAGCCTGATTTTGTTAAAATTACTTTTATAGATAGTAAGGGAAAAAATGTACAGCACAGAGATGACAGGTAATGTGCTTTAAAATTAATGTTCTGAAAGCTCAAGAACTTCTCCTGTGATAATTCAATGTATCAATCCAGTTTTACATTAAATCCTAGAACAAGATTATAAAACAAATTTTAATGAAACCCATTTGTTGGACAATTGGTTAATGCATTAAAGTGAGTGGGGAGTTGGGTCTTGTCTCAAACACTTCTAAGGCTATAATCAGTAAATCAAATGGCTTCTTTAAACTAAGAAAGACTCATAATCAAAGCAATTAAAGTATGCCTTTTCTGGATTAGTGTTCAGATCATATGGGATGGGAAGAACAAACCCCCTGACCAGCTGAGTGATGAACTCTCACTGCTAAACAGTGGCTTTGTCCTTTAGTAAGAGTGGTGCAATGTCTGACTCTTACCCACTGATGAACTTTTTCATTTCTGAAAATCACCTAATTATCTCATTCTAACATCACATGTGTGTAAATGTTTTGGGATTTGTGTTTTAGTGTGTATTTTTGGTTTTTATTTGGGGGGGCAGGTATGTTGGATTTTTATTTCTCAATATCGATAGTACTTCAAGGATAGGTGACAAATCATGCTGTCCATAAAATACAATAGACAGCACCTTTGGCACAATTTTGGTGCCATTTCAGCTATTCTTGTTCTGTTATTCTGCAGTAATATGCTTTATTTTAAAAGTATAGATAATTATGGAGATTTTATGGCTACAAGTGTTAGAATGATGCATAATTTTCAATTTAAGATTTTCTCACGGTAGATGCCTGCCATGAAATATTTTCTATAACAATGCAAAGTAAGAATGTTGAGATGGAAAAGGTAGTTTTTTGTCTATTCTGCTGGCTGCAATTAGCATTCATTTTCTGTAATGATTTAGAGTGACTCACTTGAAGTTGTTGCTTTAGTTGGAGTCTCTTGTTATTTGTGGGAAGACTGAGGATACAAATTTTTTAATAATTCTTTTCAACTTGCACTTGCACTTTGCTCTTACACTATCAAACATGACAGTGTAAGTCATGTTTGAATAAACACGAAATATCTGTATTTAGGGAAGTGTGTTCATGCTGTAGCAACAAAGGAACTTTTAAAATCGATTTTGTTTTGGAAATTAAATAAATAGTTATATAAAACTTTTATAAAACAGCCCAAATGAACTTATCTATAGGGGTTTATGGTTTTTGTATTACAGTGAGCTTAAAAATTTTGACCTCAATATTAAGGATGGATGATTTTGAGGCCACTATATCATTATCCTATAGAATGATCAAGTTGTTCCATGGGATATTTAAGCACTGAAGCACTTCCACTGTAGGGATGAATGCAAGGGGATACTGAGTGAATGTGAGTATTGGTGTAACACTGGCTTACACAGGAGGATGTGAGGGTGGAAGAGCAGAATTATTCCTTATTTTTTTTATTTTACCACACGAATAGTCTTTCTGTCATTTGAGCAGGTCTGTACTTGCCCTGACTACAGTTACAGCACTTCTGTTAGGATGAAAATGTGGTTGGTCCCAGAAGTGCAAGTCTCAAATCGTGTGTGCGAAGAAAGGATCGAATAAATACTTGAAATTCAGTGTGAATTATTTGAACTGACTTAGGGCCATATTTTGATCTCAGAAATTACATCTGAACAATGTAGCTAATCAGTGTGACTAAGTGCTTCTGGTTTACTTTTTTTTTTCAAAGCTAAGACTAAACATGAGCAAAGATTCATACATACCTATCCTTTGTTAGCAATTTTGACAGGCCTACTTATACACAATGTTTGATTTCTATGCTCTGGGAAGAAATTAGACAGAAATGATGCAATCTCATTTCCCCCCAGTATCCAAATGATGCTGTTTGTTATGCAAAGTCACAAGTTTGTAGATACCACGTGTCCCTTGTCCTTAAGCTGTATGATACAATCTTTGCTGCTCTGGCAGCAGCACATGATTTTTGCCTGCTGCACATTTCTTACCCTGGCTGTGACACAGCATCTCTGCTGCTCTGTGCCCAGCCCAGGCAGCAGTAGCTGCATCCTCCACCCCTGTTCCATGGCGAGGGTGAGAGACACATGTGATGTGCAGCTCTGTTAGTTCTGCTCTAGGAGTGGTGTGTGCTTGCTAATGCTAAAGAACTAGGCTTGCTCCCCTGAAGATCCATGGGAAGAGTTTGAGACAGGATAAAAAAAGACCTGCTGGTCTCAATAACCAGAGCTGCCATCACCCGGCATGAGGGAGGCTGTGGTCTCAAATGGGGAGGGCAATTTCCTTCTTCTCCTTCTCCTTCTCCTTCTCCTTCTCCTTCTCCTTCTCCTTCTCCTTCTCCTTCTCCTTCTCCTTCTCCTTCTCCTTCTCCTTCTCCTTCTCCTTCTCCTTCTCCTTCTCCTTCTCCTTCTTCTCCTTCTCCTTCTCTTCTTTCCCTTTCCCTCTTCCCTTCTCTCTCATGGGAGAACAAGCATGTTTGGTGAGCAGCAGGTCTTCCCACCATACTGACCCTGGTTCTCCTTTTACTCAGGGGGGAATAAATCGGGAACAAACCTTTTGAGTGTTGCATTTGTATGATGACTGTGGGGAAATATATTAATATATTTAAATCCCATTTGTGCACTACACAAACCCAAGCACCCTGGGGGATTTGACTGACCCAAACATGGGAAAATGCAGTGGGTAGCAGCCTCTCCTGTTACTGAGGTGTGCACTAGAGCTGCCTGGGCAGAGGTTTCCCCTCAGCTTCCTCTGTGCAATGAGGGAACACCTTCAGTGTGGGATGTGTCTGGCAGTGCTGTGGGAGTATGTCTGGCTGTTGGTCTCTGACCTTCTGCCACTGTTTCCCAGAAGAGGACCTGTGCATCACTGGTGGGACTGGGGAGGTAGAACTGATGTGCTGGCCTCTGGAAAGAGGTGGGAGGCGGTCTCAGCTTGGCAGGATCCAAGTTACAGGAGAGGCTGGGATGCAGTGGGAGTGAATATGTAGCTGTGCAGGGCAATGGATGGTAGGGGGGAAACATTTCAGTGACTTGCTCCACGTTCGTGCTAGGAGGTGAACACTCCTTAGCCAGTTAGTCCTGGCCAGATAAATGTCTGTGAGTGCAACTTATCTACAGGAATTCTGGAAGCTGATGGACGGTTTTGGTTAAACAAAGTACTAAATATAACAGTAGGATTCAGTAGATAGAGTAGTTTTGGTAAGATGGGTGTCTAGACACCTGTGATTGTTAGTGTTAAAAGGACCAAGGTTATTTAGAAAGACATTTTCTGATTCTTCTGTGATGGTTTGTTTTCTGAATGGAGGAAAGTACTGGTTTCAGTGACTGAGTGAAATCCATTCTTGTATTTTGGAAGGAGCTAAAATGTTTTTCTTGTTGCTTTTAAGCGGCCATGTCTACTTTAAAGTGATAACCCAAACTGGATCTGACATTTGAGTGTGTAGATGCTGACGTGGGTATACTGCAATGAGCAGAACTAACCTGAGGAAAATGCAAGCTAGAAAATATGGTGTGATGCACTTCACAAAGTAATCCATGCTGCAGAAGGCTGTCCTACTCTTGCAAAAGTAATTGTGCTGCCTTTGTGATGTTACAGCTCTTACTGGTGTTTCTGCAGCACACTGTGCTCTGTGCTGCACCTCTGCATATTTCCTGTGCATACTTCCTTCGTCTTGTTCAGACTGTGCCAAATTCAGCAATTCAGCACAAGCCAGAAGCCTAGGTCTTATATGGGCCTGCTCTCTGTAGTTCTAGCTAATAAGAAGGGCCAGTGATGCTTACAGCTTCTTCTTGGGCTAGGCAATACTGCTAACACAGTTGCCATTGTGATAGAAATTAATTTTCAGGTAGGGGAGTTCACTGAGTCCTTTCAAGTCATCAAATAATTTTGATACTGCTGCCATTACTATTATGTCCAATGCATCCCTGTCTTTGAAGAGAATTTAGCAGTGGATTTCTTCATGGTGTTCCTCTTGCCATCTCCTTTCCTGGCCTTGCTGACCCACTTGTGAGTCCCCAGGAGTCTCTGTTCTGTGATACTCAGAGTTCACTAGAGCATCCCTCGTGCTTGTTGTGTAACAAAGCCACAGCTGTTTCCTGGTCTCTGGGACCCTGTGTCCCTGCAGATGCAATGGCAGTATTTGCCTCAGTGGATGTTTCTCATTATTTTCTTATGTTAGGAAAAATGACCAGGTTATGAGCTGTCCCCAAGCAGCACATTGTCAGGGATGTCACTGCAGTTGAGTGTAAATGATAGCAATGAGGACAGCCCTTCTACTCCTGGGCTGTCTGTCAGAGCAAGCTGTGCACTGCAGTTATAAGTGGGAGTCCTTATTTTATGCTGTGTCTTGCCAGCGTTCACACAGGCAAACAGTGTTGTCAGAGACACTTCTGAAGAAATGAGATGTGTTTGTCAGCTGTGTAAAGCCTGGATCAAAGAAAGGTCAAGATGCATGAAGTTGGAGTTAGCTAGAAGGGAGAGACACTTAAGAAACAATGGGATCATCAACATCTCTGACTTGTTCTGTGGTTTGATAGTTGTGCAAAATTTTTCCTTTAAAGCTTTATGGGTACATAATGATCTCTCAGCATGCTTTTCTAACTCACAACTAACTAAACCCAGCCTGGACTCTCATGAAACATTGTACCTCTACATGCTAGAGAGGCTCACCCAGTGCTGACTAGTAGGGGTGCATAAAATACAACAGCCAAGCCATACTGACTTCAGACTCACATGGTGAGGGTGTTGACATCTATTTGCTGTGGTGGCTTGATGATTAGAACAGTCATTAGAGAGCTGAAATAATGGCTGAGCTTTCACTGCCCTAAGGTAGCCTTATCTTCTAGGAGAATGTCCAAACTGCTGCTGGGGGAGAGAAATGTATGATGTTCTCCGCATCCTTTGGAAACTGCCAGTCCAAAAAAACTGAGCTTTGCTGGGCCAAAATATAAGTGGGAACATGATTCTTCAGCTCCTGCAATAATGGCAAAGAATCGTGTATTAACTATGAGAACTGGGCTTATGTTAAAATATTGGGTATTGTAGCAAACATGGGAAAGGGGAAAAAAACAGCCTTAAAATATCACCTTTTTCATTGTTTTCTGTGGTTTAACTTGGTCAGATTTCTATTTGCTGTGCTGAAGTTTTTCAGTTCTCCTCTCCAACATTGCTCATACAGCTTCCAGCTCCCAAGTTCTTGATAGCTGGGCATCTAGGGACTAGACTCTTGCAGTCTCAACTTTTGGAGCTTAAATCCCTTGTGGATTTAGGGCTTTGTTTTCACTTGTAAATAGGAGATAAGAGCATTGTTGTAATTCACAGAAGCCTTGCAAGCGTAGATAAAAGTAGTATTATCACAGTGATGGTTATCAGAAATGTGTCCTATATAGCCTCCAATGAAAAAAACCCAAGAGATTATTTATCTGAAAACAATAAGGTTTAAGGGTGAAAGAGAGGCAAATTCTTAAGAGGAACTCTTTAGGAAGTGGAGAGAAGGGAAAGTTACCTTTTGAGAAGTGAAGGCAG
The DNA here is from genome assembly GCF_027887145.1 of Ammospiza caudacuta. NCBI lineage: Eukaryota > Metazoa > Chordata > Aves > Passeriformes > Passerellidae > Ammospiza > Ammospiza caudacuta. Next base: position 26,397,762 of record NC_080595.1, read on the forward strand.
TCACAAGGAATTTGTAAGCAATTCATGCATGTAATAACACTATTCAGATCAGGGCAGGACCTCACCTAGCATTTGTATTTACCTTTTTTTTGTAATTTTTTGTACTTCCTGCTGAAATTTTAAAATATCCTAAAACAGTCTAATGCTATGTTTGTAACAGACACTCAAAAGCACTTGCTTTAGCAGTAAGAAATGACTTGGTTTACTTATTCATAGGAAGGGGTAAAAGAGGTGTATTGTTTCGGAGAGAAGGTGCTTCAACCAAGCAAAGCTCATGGTATTTAAAAGAGGCTGTGAGGAACAAAGCAGCTGAAATACCCTGAAGTTATGTTACTGATGTATTTCATTCTAAAGAGTGTGTAAAAGTACACTTGATCATGCTTGTGGAATTGGGCAGTGGATTTAGCTAACTATAGGATGCTTTATTTAAACCCACTTGAAGTTTGGGGTGAAAGAGGGAATTAAAGGGGGAATTAAAACAAACTAAACTCTCTGCAATTAATAGGTAAAATGTCATTTGTTTGGAGGAAGCATTAATGAGCTGTATGGATGTGTGAGCAGCTGGGAGTTGATACTGAAATGTAGGCAGTGTGTTGGACTCCCGTAAGGGCTCTCCTTAAAAATGAGTGCCTCTTGATCTCATGTGAGTGCCCAGCCTTTCTTCCAGAAGCCAGAGGGTCTTTGCAGCTGTGACAGGAGCCACCATCTATCTCCTGCTGCCTGCCAGTGCCCAGGGAGCAGCACTGCTGTCTGCCTTGGCACACGTGTAGGTTTGAGTTGGCAAGCATAAAGCTGTGGCACGCACAGCCCCAGCAAGAACGGAGGCGTGAATCCTGCTTGGTTGTTTTGGGTTTTTTTGTACTGATTGAAACTGCCTCTGGCTTGTATTGCAAACAAGGAGTTCCTTTTGCTGGTGTAATTGCTAGCCCTTAGTTCGGAGTGCTGTGCGTGAGTGTTTGGGCTTGTGTGGCCAGCGGTGAGGGCGGTGTTGAGAGGAGCCCCTGTGCCTGCATTCACGGAGGAGAAGTATTGCTCATGGGTTGGTTTGGCCCCCTGTCAGAGGCTTCACCTTCAAACTCAAGTGTCATGTGGATCAGAGCATGTGGCACAGAGGGAAACAGTTTGGTGGATCTGTCCTCAGTCAAGAGATGAATTTTACCTGCTTAACCGTCATGTGTTTTATTTATGCTCTGTCTGAGTAATTAGCACTCCTTTAAAAATAAAAAAATACTTAAAATAAAAACCAGGAATAATCCTGTTGAGTGCAGTGGGAATGATATCTGGGAAAATTGTGCAGTGGCTGAAGCAATTGGGATTGGGTTCTGAAATGAGTATTTCCTCTAATGCAACCATAGCTTTGACTAATGTCTACATGATGTGTTTTTTCAAACAGATACTAATTTTGTCCTGGGTAATGCCCAGATCGTGGATTGGCCCATTGTCTACAGCAACGATGGATTTTGCAAGTTATCAGGATATCACAGAGCAGAAGTTATGCAGAAAAGCAGCACCTGCAGGTATTTGAGAACAGATTTATTTTCTGTTAAATAGCTTGTACTGTTGTGCCTGTTGCTTGAGGAAAAAAGTAATCTGTTTATTCCAGTTTTGTCTTTTGTCTCCTGGGGCTACATCTGTCAAATATGCTTTCCAGGTGAAACAAAATCAAAGAAGAGCCATTTCTAAATGGGTCCTTTTTACACAGTAAACAAATGGCTTTGTGTCTTTGTCTGGTATCTGACTGGAATTTCTCCCTTCATTTGCAGTTTTATGTATGGAGAGCTGACAGACAAAGATACAATCGACAAGGTCCGGCAAACATTTGAGAACTATGAGATGAACTCTTTTGAAATCCTGATGTACAAGAAGAACAGTAAGTAGTCAATTGGTTTGTTCATTAATGTAGGTGTGTAAAGGTGTTCTTAATTGTACTGTACACTGCAATTCTGTCACCCTGGAGGACAGTGCTTTATCTGGGGCTAAGTAAGCTCCAGTTCTGCCACTTGATCTGAAAGGGAGAAATGAGAACATTAGAGATGAAAGTCACTCAGGGAGGCAGAGGAAGCTTTCTAATTTGTTCTGACATTTAGAGTAATCTATGTGTGATGCTTTAAGACAACACTGAAGGTTCCATCAGCAATGGTAGTACACAAGCTAGGTTTAGGCAAGTTTCCACTGCAGAGCACATACTTTCTCAGTTTTTGACAACTTGATGTAGCAAAGACAGCATATAGTAATTTTGGAATAAAAAGAACCTGTCTTTTGTTTTAGAACCTGAACTACTTCCGATGTTTTCAGATGAAACATCTTTTGTTTTGGACAAAAAAGCTTTAATTGGCACATGATTTTTTTTTTCCTAGGAAATTCAGTCTGTCTGTAACTGCACATATCAGCAGATGAACTTGCCCCAAACACTTGACTCGGTGTCTCACCTAGTGTGGACTATGTCATGCAGTTATTTTTGTCTATTAATGAAGATGAAAATACTTAATCTACTTAACCTGTGTCACCTGAAGTGTGAATACACTGAGATCTTCAGCCTAGGCAGATGTTAAGCTGAAAAAAATGCATTCTGTAACTTATTTTACTCTTAACAGTTTTGCCTTCTAACAATGAAGCTGGTACTGCCCGTATGCACAGTCTGTATGGCCCTGCTTTATGCTGCTTTCCTCCTAGGGCTGCCTGCCTCCAATATTTACCTATTTCCTAAAAGCTGATTTCTGTTCCTAGCTCAGTTTGTGGCCTTGGGGACCATATCCAGCTCACATGTATGCATCCAAACCCAAGTAAATAAGCTGCAGTCCTGGGATCTGGGAGAGCCTGGAATTCTCTCTTAGTTATCAGTGTTTTGGCACCGGGAGACGATGCAGCCGCTCTTCTGTCACGCTGCAGCATATGGCCTGCAGTGGAGCCTGGGGCCTTTCTGTGCTTTATGCAGATTTAGAGTGAGGTACCCGTGGAGTGAGGAGTGTTTCCTGCCCCGCTGTGTGCTGCTCCTGTGCAGGAGAGGTGGCCTGGAAGGAGCCCCAGCTGTGCAGTAGCTGTGCTGTGTGACGTGAGGGACGGAGCTGCCTCGGCTCTGCTCCACACACAGAGGGTCACAGGCATGGGAAAAAGGGAAGCACAGAGCTTGCTTTCAAGTTTAACAAACTGCAGAGCACCTAATGTTTGTTAGATTTGCAGCTTTAGAGATACATTAACTACTGTTACAGAGACTGACTAATAACACTAGAGAGTTTTAACTGAAAAATTTCAAAAAGGGGACATCCTGGAACTTTCTCCATATAAGGCACATCACAGAAAAACACTGTCCTGTTTACCAGTCACTTAGCACCCAGACTGCTTAGTGGCCTTTCTTTGTGGTCACCTTACCTCTGCCTGCAACTGTGGCAACGGTTCAGACAATGAACATGCTTGGTTCTAACCTGCTCTCAGTTTGAAAGCTTGGGAAAGGACCCCGAATTTTGTTAGACATCTTTTTTCCCGCTCTTTGTTTCTTCTGTTAGGTCTCTCTGTTCTTTCCTCATTCTATTTTTCTTTTTCAAATTAGCCAGGAAAATTGATTTTCCTTGTTCTTTACCTGTCTACAGCCTCTTTATAAACTAACAGACATGACAAATAGCAGTTTTTTCCCCTAGTCTTGAGTTGTTGGATAATTGGTACATTTTCCACAGTCTGCACATTTAATGTAATTCTGGCTGTTTTAACAGTACAGTCTCTAACCTTTTGGAGGAACAAAGGAAAACAAAATAGGAGTTTTGAGTTAATAATGATGTCTGTAGTGCAAGTCAATCTTGTACTTTTGGGAGCAGCTATTTTTTTCTTTCTCTGAGAAACAATTATTCCCTGGTCTTACATGCCAAAGCAGATTGAGACATTTAATGATGTTATTAGAAGTGATAGTTTTTTTTTTTTTTTTTTTTACATGGCACTCTCCATGGTGGTGACCCAGTGTTAGTATTTACTTGGTTGCCTGATAAGAATACCCCATCCAGCTGTTGATAGTATATCCACAGTATATCCACAAACTTCATTCCAGTTCACAGTATTAACTCTAGAAACAACATACAATTCCCTGCCTTCATCATGTTTGCATTTATGGATGCTGCCTCTACCCCGGCCTTCCCTTCCTTTGTCCAGTCCTCCCCATATCCAAAAGTGACTACACTCTCTGTTTTCAGAACTTAAAATTAAGATATGATAGAGATTTGATGATTCCTTGGGCTAGGCCCTTGATAACTGAGCAGATATGTAAAAATCATTGTTATTCTCTGGAAGAATTACTTCCCAGTAATACAGAGCTTCTTCAGGATAATTGGAAGCAATTAGAGCAAACAGGTGCATAGCCACCAGATTTTTGTCATTGTTGCTTTGATGCCATCCAGTTGCATTCAGTGGGGATTCATTGTCATACCTGGAAGGAGACAAAGTGAAAGCTTTCTTTAATCAGGACTGCCAAATGACAACAGACAGACTGACAGTAATTTCACATGAGAGCTTCAGTTCCATTGTTTAATTAGATGTGAGCGCCCAGTGATGCTGGAAGTATTGTTTATTTTTATATGGGAAAATGAAAACATCACTAAATCTGAAGTCAGTGGAGATAAATGAACTTATTCCAAGGAAGGGTACAGCTTATGTATTAGAAAATATTTTATATCTAGCCTTAGTCATATCTTACCTTACTTGAATTGATGTGTTTTCAACATTTAACTTCTTATGAGACTTTGACAGTCATTTGTTAAGTTTTTACACTTCATGGTCAGCCTCATGAGTTAAAAATGGCTGAATAAATTAAACTTGGATTTTCTTTGTCTTGTATTTAGTCTACAATGTAGGCCTGGCAGACAAGCAGTGCAGAAGCAGGCTTGTTCTATATGCACTTGCTTTCATTACTGATGAAGTGTGTTTTTGTAACAATACAAAATTCACTTGCTTCTATCTGCCCCTGAAGAGGTGGTGTCCAATTGAAATCTAACCCCCTTTTCCATGCAGTACTTGACCCGCTTTAGTGGAAGAATATTTGAAGTGGGGTGAACTCATCAAAGGTGAAGTGCATCAAGAGTTAGAAAGAGTCTTCAAGTGTCCCCTGTCTGAGCAGAGGTATTCCCATTGCTTATGGTCTGCAGCTGTACTGCAGAGAGAGTGTTAAGACACCTTTTTTTTTTGTGTCTCAGAAGTTGTCTACTGATAGGACCAGCAGAATGCTTGCCAGAATGCTGGCTTGGCTGTAGGTAACTATTTTGCATGCTGCAAAGCAGTAGCTCTTTGCTGAGTAGACATATTATGGTGAGAGTCCCAAAGGCTGGGATGCACTTTCAATTTGTGCTGGGCTTCACTTCCCTGTTTTCTGGGTGCTTGAACATTTAACAAATTTAATAGCATGAATGTTTTTGTGTGTGGTTTTTTTTTATTTGATGGTCTGATTTTTAAAATTTTAATTTTAACATGTATACAATATTTTCCCTTCCTTCCTTCTCCCTTCTTCCCTCAGTGTATTAGAAAGCCTTCAGATGTCAGAGAATGACAAATCAGCCTAAAATAGTGATTTGGTAGATTCTACTTGCATTTGTCTTTGGGACAAGTGCTTTCTATAGAGGTTCAAAAGCAAACAACCCCATCCTAATTTGTAGGAAGCAGAATTCACTTCAGGGTGGTAGACCTGTGATTGCCCACCAACCCAGTTATGAGAAAAGAGTTTCTCATAACTCCTATTGGTTCAAACCATCTAAACCCATTTATACTTGTTTGTGCTGTGCCTGCAGTGTCTCCAGATGGAAACCTTTGCTAACCCATATTGTTGCATAGGAACAGAAGCAGGAGAGAATGAGGGTGTTGGAGTCAAGTGACAGGTATCCTCCTCAACCTCTCAATGAAGTGCAGCTCCATTATTTGTCAAGCAGTATGCACACCTGCATCTCCTGTGAAACCCATCTGTGTGAGTTCAGTTACCTTCAGCAAGGTCAAATTAAACTGGTAATTCCCATTTATCATTGTCTTCAAATGTGTTGGCAAGCAAGGCCTGCTGTCATCTCCACAAATATGTACAGGATTCCCAGTAGTAGTCCTTAAGTATTTTTCCTGCAGTAAATGGAAAGAAGATCTCAAAACTTTACTGTGTCTTCCTTATACTCATATTCTATTCTTCAGAGAGCTCAGAATCAGGTGAACTGTGCCAGCACTACTGCAGTACCAGACTCTGTGCTGAACCTTGTTTTCTGCTGCGCTGTTTCAGTGTCATAGGATAACCCTTGTGAACGGCAATTCCACCTTTGGGGACTAAAATTGATTTTCCTTATCTTAGCATGTAAAGATCTGACCTTTAGAAGCATTAGGTGCCACAGTATCCAAGCACCAGATAGAGAAGACACGAAGATAACAGCTTTAAAAGTGCTGGGAGTCTATTTTAAAGGTTTACTCTTTAAAAGAGTGGTGAGCTGCAGGCTGAGTTGGTCTGTTCTCATTTGCTACACACTCTCTGCTCAAAGCTAGAGTCTATAGCAAAGAACTTTTGTTCTTTGTCTTGCATGGTCAAATGTCATGGGCTTCTCTGAACACCTGGTTAAAATCTGTGGGTACAATGGCTGGTTAAAATCTGTGTGAGTACAATGGCTTGCCTGGTTAAAATCTGTGTGGGTACAGTGGCTTGCCAAACTCTCTCTGATGACACTTCTGTTGTTTGGCTACTTTGACATTGGGACAAACTGTTCAGTCAGTGTGGGATAGAGAGGAACAATCTCATACTGAGTCCCTGGAAGAAGTGAAACCCTAAAAGGGGTGGCTGTAATGGTCAGCCATGCTGTTAATAGAACTTAATTCCTGCTGTCTGCATTGCTGCCTGTAGGAATTGGTGGAGAAAGGGCACATTTCTATTTCGATACTGCCAGACTGTTTCCCTTCAGGACAATAGGTGTCTGATGACTGTTTGACTGAGACGTTATCAAGTAATGCAGAAGTTGTGATGCTTGGAGGAAACTTGCCCCATTTATTAATGGCAGTGCAGATGTCAGCTAAATTGCCAAAACATTTTTTTCATTATATTTTAAAATTAATTTTGGTTTAATTAATGGGAAGAAAGATTGTGTATTCCAGTTTTATTTAAATTATGCTTTTTGTAGTTTTGAAAAACAGTTGGCCTCTTTGGTTAAATGGCTTAAGGTATGGGCAAAGAGCACATTTAAACAGTGGTTTTTTATTTTCATATTGCCTATTTTTGTTTGGCAGGAGGGAAGACTTAGGAGAGCTCAGTGGTATGCTCATGGAGAGGCTGGAATAGACCTTTAAGATCTGTTTTGCTTTGATGATGTAAGAATTTCTGAAAGACTTCAACCAAAGTCAAATAGAATGTGAAATGCTGGTGTTCCTGCCCAGCAAGAAGCTGAACATACCATTGTTGAAAGACACAGGACTGGAGAAAAGGATAGGGAAGAGACAGTAGTATTTGTCTTTCAGATGGGAAGTTGAAAGAAATGCAGACATTTAGAGTATGTTAGTCTGGAGAAGACTTGGTATTTGAATGACAGACCTTAAAATTGTCTTTCCTTTAAGGCAACACCATAAGAACTGTGATTAGGCCATAAAAGCCTATCAGGAGTTGCCCCTGTTAATTCTGGATTGGCCATGTAACTTTGGTACCACGAGCCAGGCTGGTCCTGTGGCTGGTATTGGGCATTCATTGTAGATTTTCATTTCCTCTCAGTTGTCCCCACTGCTTGTCCTGCAGCTTTGGAGGGGCATTCCCTTTTCTAGCATGATTGGTGCTATGCCACCAGACAAAGGCTGGATTCTCTCACTGCTGATTCCAAATCCAACAGAAGCCAGTGTAGCTCATGAGTGTTTACTTTTTTGTTTGTGCACTGGTATTATCACTGAACTTTACCAGGGAGAGAGGTTGCCAGGACTAAAGATAAAATGTAAATGGAAGTAGATATATTGTTGGAAACACTGGTAAACACTTTCTGTGTGGCTGTGCATCAGTGCAGACTGGGAAGTTGCTCTTGTTTTGCTGTGAGAACTCTGGAACATGCTGCAGTTTCACTGCCTGAATAACCACAGGCTGAATCTGAAAATCACATTTTTCATTAAAATGGTTTTTTTGTGCCTCTTGCTAGTCATGGTTGTCTGGCTGAGCAGGGATGTTGGCTTTGACACCAAGAGCATGAGGACTGCCTGTAGGACGTTGAAATTCTGGTTTCCGACCTGATTTATAAGTAGTTTATACTTTAGGCTTTCCTGTTTAATAGTTAAATAAACTGTTTAAGAAGTAAAATTCTTCTGATAATTAAACCAGTATGCAGGACAAAAGCTGAGCATGGCCACTTCTTGGCTGAGCCATTTGGTGTGTTCCCATGTTTCAGATCCCAGTTCTGTTGTGAATGAGCTGCTGGTTGAGAGCATTGTGGGAAGCCCATGTAACCCAGCACTGTGAGCTCTCACCTCATGACTGTGTTTTTATATCCACTTGTCTCCTGTTCACAAGAGACACCGACAAGATGTTAGGGAATGCACTGCAGGGAAAATACAATGTTGTAGAGACAGAATTTTCCATCTACTTATTTCTGCCTTTGTAGTGTTACTGTGTAGAACACAAATTGGAAGATGATTTCTGCAGGCCCTGCATGCCGCCTGATTTTGGACTTTGCTCTGATGGTGGCACTCTGGAAATTACAAGGATACCCCAATAGTGCATTTCATCAAACACAACTACTTTTGGCTGTCAAGAACATCTGGCTCTTTCTTTTAGCCTGTGGGGCATATCACTAAGTTATACACTTGGTTCTAGGTAAAAAAGTGTTTTGTCTTCCTTTTTCCTATAAATAATACAACACATGAGTGGGAGTCAAGGGAGCCAGAAAGTAAAAACCCTGCTGATAAAAGCTCCTTGCTCTGTAGCTGCCTTCGACAGGTTATTGGGAAAAGTCTTCTTGCTGCATTCAGAACATGTTAGGAAATTCCTGCAACAACACACTACAGCATAACTGTAAAAGAAGGTGACATAATTCATCTGACAAATAGCCAGAATAGGAGGGTGAATTGCATCCTTTCTGTGTTGAGTACAAATCATCTTCAAAAGCACAGTACTATGTTTTTATAGCTATGAGAGGCAGAGAAGAAACTGTGTGTAATTCAGCCTCAGTGCTATGAAGGTTAATACTGTGAGCAGCCCATAGCAGAATAGCTGCAGCTTGAAGTAGTAAAACAATACAGAGTGGTTTGGGGAGGGAAAAAAAAATCCCTAATCAAAAAAAGTGCATGTAGATAAAGATTAAAAAGCAAGGCTGTTGATGGAGATTCTGGCTGATTAAAAAGTTGCAGTGTTAGTGAAGGGTGTTGAAGTGGGTAAAATGAAAAGCAGTTAGTCACCAAGGAGTCTCTGTAAAAGCAGGATACGGATTTGATCAGCCTCAGAATAGTTCACATGTGAAGTTGGGAAAAACAAGTAGGCAAGAAGAAATCGAGATTGGCAATTTTAGGAACTCTTGAGAAAGAGTAGTGTAAAGGGTGTTACTGTCTAGAAAATTGCTGTTGGCTGCTTTATGGCAGTGTCTTCTAAGCTCATTAGCAAGTTAGTGATGATTTTACTGGCACAGTTACTTTACTTAATCTTCTTTCACACTTAGCATGTTTGTTTGTTCTTACTTTTTTGGAAGAGGTTGTTCAGGAATGTTAACTCTTAAAAAAAAAAATAAATTGACCCTTGAATACTTTCTGCCATGCAGACATATTTCAGAAATGGCCACCAGTGATTCCATCTGGATTTCTCTGCTTTTTGAGCAGAGGCCTCCATGCATCATAGGCCCTGCTGTTTATAGAAGTGGCTGTACATATGGCATGGAATCTCAGCCAGGGTTTGAAACTGCTTGTGTGTTATGCAGGCACAGTGGGAGCCTTAGGAATTGAACTTGGTTTATGGAAGTTGTCCATGGGTTTTGGAGATGCCCTACCTTTCTGTAGCCAGAAAAGATTGCTCAGCACTGAGGCTGGGAAACAGCCAGGTGAGGCACTGGTAACAGCAATCTCTCTTATATTAGCATAGGTGGGAAAAAAGCTGCCTTTGCTTCCTTTTTTGGACAGTAACTTGTAAGATACCTGAGGTTTTCTTGTGACCCTTTGACAGCCAGAAAACACAAGTTGCCCTTGTTACTAAAAATTATTGCATGAAATATACCATGTCATGCTCATGTTAAAATACTGAGCAATTCAGGCGGAAGAGAATCTGATCACTAGCATAGAGAAGGGTCCTGTGACTGAGGAAGAAAAGGAATAGTCTTTAAGATCACTGTTTCTAAAATAGGCTTTGCCACATGAGTGAAAAAGATTGTGTGGTGCTCTTTATTCTGGCTTTCCCAGAGGGTCACACTCCTGCTGATCTTAGTTTGGCCCCTGGTATGTAGATCCGTCTCTCCAAACAAATCTCAAAAGGGACACAAAAAAAATGTTGCTCTCAGCAAGAAAGCCTGAATCTTCTCTCTTACTTCTTGCGCTTGCAAAGGCAGCAGTGAGTTTTCATCATCTCTGAGAGTGTAGGGACAGTCTGAAAACCCATGTACAAACTCCCTGAAGGCTGAGGTCTGGAGTGTCCCTACTGTGATGTACCTCAGAGCTGGAGAAGTCATCTTTTTATCTCTAAAGTTAAGATGCAGACTTAAAAATGGTGCCTTCAGGGAGGTCATGTTCTGGCATACAGGAGCCAAGTGCTTTGTTCTGAGCCCTCCAATCAGCTTATACTCAAATATCACTAAAAGCAGTGTGAGTCCTGTGAAAAGAATGGTAGATACTGCCTTGTTACATGGAATTTCATTGGGTCTTCTCAGCAGTGTCAGGAGAACTGCCAGAAACATGGAAAGGCAGGGCTGACTGACAGATTCTCTCCTCAAGGTGATCTGGTGGGTAGAGGTCAAGAAGAAATGGCAGCAGCAGCATCCGAAGGGTCATATTTTGGGGCCATCTTTTTCTGTGATGTGCAGAATTTAATCTCAAGCAGTTTAATTAGCAGTTCATCTGCTGCAGTAATTAGAAAGGTGCAGTTCCATGCAGTACAACTTGATCCCATCCACAGCATCATGTGATCTGGTCCTAATGGCTTGTTCTCTCCTGAATTCAGGGGAGTCTTGCTTCACACTGGAGTGATTTGGAGCAGGCTCAGGCCAAGGCAAGCAGCTTGTGAAGGGTTTCCCTTGCATGGGGGGATTTGCAGGCTGGGCTAGAGCTCCTGGAGCCCAGCTCTGAAGCTAGACATAGGCTACTGTAGTAGTTAGGGCTTGATTTTTTTTAGGGCATTCCTTCTTGGCAGGGAATTATAAAGTTGACCAAACTGGTCATATTCCTGAGTTGAGACTCTGTGTTATGCTCATGTCCTAGGCATAGCTGGCCCATTTTCAAGTCCTTCAAGAGCCAGCAAGACACTGTTGTGTGCAGCATTTGGAAATATGTGGGACTCTTCTTTCAGGGGATCACAAAGCAGTTCTTAAGTTCAAGTGTTAACTTTGCAGATGAAATTCAGAAATAGGGTGATTCCTGGAAGATTAAAAAGCTAAGAAGAGACAGAGCAGAGAACTTAAACAACAGACTTGTCAGCTGCTTTGTTATTTTTTCAAATAGGTACTTGTAAAAAAAAGTCAACATTAAAGTAACTTTTACAGATGGCTGATTTGAGATATAAACATCTGAACTGGCACATTTACTGTTCTGCCTGCCATTGACCAACTCTTTGATGTGTTTGTTTCCAGGAACACCTGTCTGGTTCTTTGTGAAAATTGCTCCAATTCGAAATGAGCAGGATAAAGTGGTTTTATTTCTTTGCACTTTCAATGACATAACGGCTTTCAAGCAGCCCATTGAGGATGATTCATGTAAAGGTTGGTCTTTTTCACAATTATATATTTATGCTGCTTTTGTTTGTTTGCCCTGGTCTTGAAAGAGCTGAAGTCCTTTAAATACCCAAGGCTAAGAATGAAATGTTAAAATAGCTTGTAGCTGTGCCACTGGGGATGGCATTTGTGCAAGAAATGGTTGCTGATTTCTTTAGTAAAATTGTTCTGGCCTGCTCTGGAAAGGGTCATTGCTAATGAAAGCCCCAAGTGCTTCAGAAAGACCAGTTTACATAGTAAATAGGTACTGTTCTTTTAAAATACGCTATTAACCCACTCTCCAGCATAGCCCTCAAGGATTCACAGTGATGCTCAACAGCCCTATACAAACTGTGTGTGAAACTCCATGAAAAACCTGAGGAATCAACCTTGGCTGAGTCTAGCAAAGATCAGAATAATTAAATTCTGCCTGACTCGATGTTACTTGTCATTATTATGGGATTTCTTCTGTTAAAGTCCTGTTCTAGTTTCTTTTAGCCTATGTGAGAGATTCCAGTTATCTTAAGTGGAATCAGGTTTAAGCTGTCCTGGAGAGTGAACACTAGCACAGCAGTGTCCTGCTCGTAACCCTTTGCTGAGCTGCCGCCTGGAAACCTGGCAGCAAACTCAGCTGTGACAGCAGCATGAACTCAGGTTCAGAGCCTGTCAGAAACAGACCTTTTGTACTCTATGGAGGATTACAGAGACTTGCATCCTCTGGGGTGAAAAAGGATGTAAGTTCTCCTGTTGTTTGCATTTTTGTAGTATTTAATAATATTTGTAGTATTAAATTAAACAGGAAACTTACTGTGAAGATGAAGTGATTTACATTTGTTCTCAAAATGTTATTCTTTAAAAACATAGTTTCTCAAAGTGGAAACACCTGTTACCATGAAAAAGGAAGTACAACCTTGACAAACATACCCCCTTCCAGGCTATGTGGATAATTTTTTTCTCCTGGTAATGCTATTTGTTTGGTTCCTTATTGCTTTAATAACACTAAAAATCTTAGCTTGTCAGAAAGTTTGGGTCTGTTTTTCCCTGCCTAATGGTGCTCACTGTATACTGATGAGGAGTGACAGCACAGATAAATAAGCATGATGCAGTAAAGCTGGCTCTCATTTATTTGCTGGTAGTGAAGGCCCTTGCTTCATTTAGTCGGTTGATAAGCAGGACTCAGTCAGGAGTGCTAGCTGTGTCCTCTGCTTTCACAGGGGTTCCCTAATGTGGTAGAGACAGGCAGTTTGTCCTTCACTTTCAACACAAAGAAACACTTCAGCTTTCTTTTTTTCAATACAAGCATGTTGAAGAAAGGGAATCATAATTGTGTTTTTCTTTTTAAGTCTCCTTTGTATCTTAAAATTATGCTGTTCTTGCAGTGAGCATGGTAATTCTCAGTGGTTGCACATCTGCAGCAGTATAGGCACTAAACCTACACATAAATGCATGGACTTGCAGAGGAGTTGATGATGGGCAGAATTTCTCCCTCAGGCCCACGAAAACTGGCAAAATAACTAACAGAGGTTGCAGACAGAAGAACTGAATGTATTATTTAGAGGCCACTGGTTCACAGCTCTTCACTCTTTCCCTGACTGCTATGTCTTTATGTACAGGAGGGCCTGTGCACTAAATGAGTCTTCCAAATATTATTTCTGGATTTCCTAAAATTATTAACGTTTCAGAACTTTCATGCCGGTAAAGAGTTCTCTGTCACTTTATACACAAATCAGTCTTGTTATAAATGGAACGGCACTTTCTGTTTTGATCCTTAATTTATCCCTTTTTCTTCCATAATATACTTGCTGTAGGAATTTTGTTGTGTGATATTGTATTAATCACTTGATGGCTAGATGAGCAACTTCTTGGAGGAGCTGATTTGGCAAACAGAATTTTACACGTGTGTCCATGTCTTTAATGTAAGATCTCATTGGGCAGTTGCATGCTGTGAGAGGGGGAAGAAAAGGCAGATATGAGGTGTTAGGTAATCATCTGTAGTAGGCTCTGGGATTCACACAGTGGAAAAATGTTTTTGGAAGATCTAAAAAAGGTAAAATTGTACTAGCTTGTTCTGAGAACCATTTACACACATGAGCTTTGAGGAGGGCGTGTTCTTTGTGCTGTGTGCAATGTTACACAGGAACTCTGTAGCATGCTTTTGAAAGAGGGCAATTTTCTTAGGAATGTTTCTCATATTCTCAACCCAAATGAACTTTCAATCTGAAAAACTAAAACTGTGAACTGAAAACTGATTGCTAAATCAATTCTTTTTCCTTATTTCACCTTCAGTCAGCTTAGCAAGTACTTTCCTTTTACTGTGTTTGTATGTGTAATCAGTTTCCTATGCTTATGAGTACTAAGTATGTAACAGGTTGCCTGTAGATGCACACATGTTAATAAAATGTGCTCTTTGCACAGTTGCAGGACTTTATAGTTGAAAGCATTTCAGATTTTCAGAATCAGTGCCTGTATGTCTATGTAAAGAAAACCACTAAATCGATCATGTTCTTGTACTACATAAGGAGCAACTGATCTGTCAGGCTAAGCCTGCTTAGCTGTGGTGTATCTTGGTTTTCTATCACCTGCTGGCAATTTCAAGCCTGATTGTTCAGCTGCAAATGGTGCAGCTCCTTGAGTGAAAAGTATAGAGCTGTAATGGCAGGTGTTTGACTATACAAAGATGAATAGGCATCTTTCCCCTGAAGGTGACTCAGAGGAATAGAAGGTTCCATTACCATTTTTCATGCTTACTTGTTTTTTTATTGATTAATAATGTCAGACATTGGAATAGATGAAACAAGTAAGTCACATAAAAAGTAGACTTCTCATTGTGGCCTTTTTTAAATTGATTCAGATAATTTAGATATGTTTATTTTATGATTTCCATGGAAGGTAAGTAAGCTTGCTTTTAAATGCAGCAGCTTTAAAAATAGTGTATTCTAAATAAAACCGCTTAAAAATAGTGTCAGTGATGTTGATAATTTTTTTTAAACAACCTCTTTCCACTTTTTCCCCTTTGCTTGCCCCTCAGAAAAAATAAGGGAAATGTAAAAGAGGTTTACTTGAATAGAAGGCGGCAAAATCAATCTATAGCATAGCTAAGTTTGGCTTGTCAAGTGCTAGGTCACCTTCTTAGCTGAATTTTAAAGTTTATACTGTATTTGGAATTAATGCATTTTGTCTGATATGTCTCTCCTGGTTTGAGATCTAGCACACCAAGTATGAGATGCTTGAGAATAGTGTATAAAGTGGAATGCATCACTTTATGCAAAACAATTATTTATGCAGACAAATAGAAACTGTGCTTGCACTGTGAGTGGTTTGTAAGAAGTTTGCCTGAACAGATTTTGAATGTATTAATACAAGGTGAACATATCCAGTAGCATGTATGCTGTCTCATAAAAGCTTGAAAACTAAGCTTTGGAACCTAATTTGTGCTTTTGATACTTCATTTTTATACAAAGAGGTGGTCAAATTCAGCATCACTGAATCAAGTAGTGAATGGTTGTTATCCTCCAAGATGATGTTGCCTTCTGTGCTTTGTAGCAATCATCAGTTGCCATCTTCTCTGCAGAAGATGCTTTATTTCATGTTGCAGCTAAGCTGTCCTTTGCATAACAAGCAGGGGCACAGACACAAAAAATATTTTGTCTCCTTCATCTTAATTCAGGGGAAAATTCACGTTTCCTCTTTTTTTTTTTTCCTTTTTGTTTCTGGAGGATTTTTTTGGGGATTTTTCGTTCTGTTTTTAAGATGTATTTATATGAACAGAGCCAGTGTTTGAAATATTTTGATTAAGATATACTCTGCTTTCATCTGGATGAAATGTTTTCTTAAAAAGAGGAAACAAATGAAGGGGAAATAGTGAATATGTTAAAAACTTCAGTATGCTTTCCCAGTCCAGATGGAAAAATGATACTGTTTTAGTCATGAGGTTTCAAAGAGAAGAATGGATGTAAGCAGGGATCTTTCATGTGTGGGAATACAACGGTGGCTTGAGTGGAGGCAAGAACTGCTGGAATCTTGATTTATTCACATTTACACAGTTGTGTGAACAACAGGGCTGTGGACAAACAAGCTTGTTCTCTAGTAGACAATGGCTTCTTGTTCTGACTCTAGGAATTGTGTAAGTCATGGATCAGCAGCATGGTAACAAGGGTTCTGTAACTGCCACAGTTCCCAGTGTTTGAATTCTGGAGTTATCAGGAATGAATTGAGAAGAGTGGTGGGAAACAAATAGCTACCTACAAATAAATAATAAGTGCTTTGTGCTTGAGTATCAACTTACTGAAAAAATACAGAAAATTCAACTTAAGGCCATTGTTAAATGAAATCCATGCTTTAAGGAAGAAAAGTTTTGATGCCACAGCACAGAAGTATATTTCAATGCCATATTTCCACATGAAACAAACCTCAGGGGACAGCTTTTGTGATCATCTTGTCTTGAGTGTTATCAGAAGCAATTTCTGTTCACCTTTTTGCGAAGAAATGGTGGAAAACTGAAAGAACAGTGTGGAATGCAGGAGTGCTAAAATCAGGCTTTCCATTCTTTTGAACTGTAAATGTTTTAATGTCATCATTGCTTTGTCTGTGCATGATATTTTCTGCAGAACTGAAAAGAGACCAAACAATGATAAAAATGGGTTAAAATCAAAGACAGGGGCACAGACAAGCACCACCATGGGGTGGTAGCCAGCTTTATGTTTGGTTCCTGAATTGCAAGCTGTGTTCTCTTCTATGTGAACTTATCTTGTTTGAGGATTACATATGCCTGTATTAGAAGCACCTAGGATCACTAGATTTTAAATTTAATTTGTGTTTTCTCCATTTCTAGAGGAAAACAATGGATGTAGGGCTATACCAACTGCTTGTGTTGAAAGAGAGCTACTAATCCATATAATCTCGTCTCTCTGCTTTAGCAGGACAGACACCAATATATTCTTACAACATTTTGAAGCTTAGTTCCTCATCTTGGAAAGCTCCACGACCCTTAAAATTTAGTGTTTGTGTTCAGTCCTATGGCTTAAGTCCATTACTTGACCTCTCTTTGTTGGATAGATAACTGACCTGCTGTTGTCTTTTCAGGCATTACTGGAGATGTTTTGATTCAAAAGGTTCAGTACTGGCATTCTGTTTAATTTTTATTTTCTTTTTCCTATGCCACAATCTGCAGGTCTAACTGTATGTTAGAGTTGGCACATTTTTATCTTTTTCTTTCACAAAAAACCAGAACTCCAAAAGGAGGAGGGTGTTGTGTTCTAGAGATGGAATTCTTACACGTTGCACATGGATTTGGTGCCTGGTTTTAGGCATATCATGGCACCGTGGTGGGAGCATCTCCTAGCTGGGCCCTCAGGTGTGGTACCCTATGTGTGGAGAGAATTAGGGTGTGTATTCCCACTTTGTGTCCACACTGCTTTGAAAAGCCAAGCTGAACAGAGACACAGTCTCTTGCCTAGAACAGTTACACTGCTTTCAGATCAGAGTTTGGAGTAGAGGGGGAGATCTAGAGTTTGTGGAAACAGTTCTTTTGTGGGCCATTTAGGCACCCACAAGTGAGATGTTCACGGAGGGCAGAGGAGATGCTTGCAGGGGATGCTGAGGAGAGAGGGATGGGTTAAGCTGTGTCTTTCAGAAGGAGATGGCTCCTGGGAAGAAGGGGGGTACACCCGAAGGTGCTCAGCATTCACAGCCACAGATCATAGCACAGAGTTGTCTGGCAGTGCTTTTGTGCAACAAAGTTCAAGTGAGGTGCTTCCTTTTGATCTTCCCTCTGTGTATCTCCAAATTGCCCAAATCTTAGAACAATGTTTGGAAGAAAATGCCCACTGAAAGTTTGTCCTCAGGTTTTGAACCAAATTTCGCATCTTCCAGGAAAACTCCCTCCCCATCAATCCGGTTCGAGTTACTAAAAGGAGCTGTCTATGTTATCTGGCATTAGAAATATTTTGTGCATGGTAGGGGAGGTCGGTTTCGAGTTCCCGGGCGAAGCTGGAACGCTGTGCTCCCTTCTGTTTCTCTCGGGGCTGCCCTGTGCGAGCGCGTCCCGCTCGTTCGGCTCCAGCACCACGGCCAGCTCCAGCCCCGGGCCGCTCCGGCCCCCTCCAGGCCCGGCCGGCTCCAACCCCGGCCCGCTGCAGCCCCGGCCCGCTGTGCTCTCTGCGGGCCCCAGAGGCCCGGCCCGCCGCTCCCTCCGCGCCGCTGAGGGGAGATCGCCGCTGCCCCCTTGGAGCGCGTCCCCCTCCGGCCTCCTCGGGCCCGGCACCTGCCAAGCCCTCCCCCTGGGCCGGGGAGAGGCTGGCTGTGACTCGGCCAGGTGCACTTGAAGCTCATAAAGCCAGCTGTATCCTGGGGTGTATCAAAGGCAGCGTGGCCAGCAGTCTAGGAAAATTATTCTTCTGCCCTACTGTTGCGGTGTGATGTCACAGCCTCTCTCAGTTATCCTGGTTCCTTCCTCAGGTGTGCCAGTCACCTCTCCCTTCCCCTCTCTTGCCCCATGCTGAGTGCTGTCTGTCAGTCTTGACATTCCGGAAGGGCGTTGTGTGATTGGCAAAGTTCAAAAGATGCCTCTCAGCCCTGGGGACATTGGGCCATCCAGGTGTCATTTGTTCCCTGAGACTTCCTCCCCCTGGGTGGGATCCCTGCCCCTTCCCTCCCCTCTCCCTGGGGTTAAAAGACACAGCAACTATGTGGTTTGGAAGTTCTATTAAGAGATGTTGCTGGATTCAGAGGCCTGTGGGCCAGGAATAAAGCTCTGGATCGAAACCCTCCAACAGAACTGACTCCTTTCCTTCACCTTGCCTTGAAGCCTCTCTGCCAGAGGTAAACCTGAGCTCCTGCATGCCTGGACCTGTCCCAAGCACCCAGCTGCAGCATCCAGCCAGCCAAAGGTGTCTCTGGGGTGAAACCACCACAGCTGCTGCCTCTGGTCAAGCGGCAAGGGCCAGATGAGCCCAGGCACGTTCCATCTGGCTATATTGGTATTTAATTCCAATACCCTACTCGAATCCTATGTGACCCCACATGGAGTACTGCACTCAGCTCTGAGCCCCCAGCGTAAGGAGGACCTGTGGAGCAAGTTTAGAGGAGGGTCACAAACATGCTCAGAGGGTGGAGGACCTCTGCTGTACAGACAGACTGGGAGAGTTGGGTGTGCTCAGCCCAGAGAGGAGAAGACTCCAAGGATGCCTCATAGCACCTTCCAGTACCTAAAAGGGGTCTACAAGAAAGCTGTGTAGGCAGTGTGTTCCAGAACCAGGTTCTCATTATAAACTGAATCTTCAAAGTGCTGAGCATCCTTAGTTGTAGTTGGTGATGAGGGGTAGGAGCTCAAGAGCTCCCAGGTGGGAGCATTTTTTCAAGATTGGGACTAAACACACTGTTTCTTCCTTTCAGTATACCAAAAATATCCAGATGTATACTCTGCCTACATGTTATGGTAAAGTACTGCTCATAAAGATTATAGTTGTAGCTAGCTCTTGTGATGTCATTGAAAGTCTTCTATTTTCAGGGATATTTGAAATCACTGTAAAAAATATTCTGAATTAAAATTCAGCATATGACTTCTCTGCCAGAAGCTGCTAAATGTTTAATTTGTGCTTGAGAAAATCTATTAGTATATTCCCCCTTTTGTTTAGAGAGAGTAAAATTAATGGTTTTGTTTTGCTTTTCTGCTCTGCTTTTTATTATCTTATGTATATTTCGCTGCTTATTCCAGATCTATGCTTGATGCATCTGAGGCTAGATTCACTTCTGTTACAGACAACTGTAATTTTCATTGTGCATGACTCTAGCCTTACATCTTGATTAGTCTGAAGTGTCTTCTGCAATGCTGTGAGATCCAAATCTGATCATTAGATTTAATATGAGATTATTCTATAGTGGACATTTATCTTTGCAAAATATGCAATTCATGTGGCAGTACTTTTGTAGAGTCATTGAATACAAAGTCACAGCAGTCATGGGTTTTATTACCGTACCACGCTGACACCTATTCTCTGACTTGCTTTTATCTGCTACTTGGTTAAATTATACTCCCTTCTGGTCAGTATTAAAGCAGATTGCTCTGTTTTAACAATTTTTTCTCCTTTTAGTCATATAAGAGGTTTTATGAGGTACACTTGCAGCTTTTTTTGGTAATGTGTGTCTAACCTTGCATGTTTTCTCAAGGTTGGGGGAAGTTTGCCCGCTTGACGCGTGCCCTCACGAGCAGCCGAGGGGTGCTGCAGCAGCTTGCTCCCAGCGTGCAGAAAGGAGAGAACGTTCACAAGCACTCAAGACTTGCTGAGGTAATTTTTGCTTTCCCCAGGAGGCTGTAAAGAAATGTTTTTAGTCTTTGTGGATATGTCATCTCTGTGAGCCAAGAACTGTCAGTCCTCCCTGCCCTGGGAATCTGGTTCGTGTGCTGTGAAATGTGTCCTGTGACAGCAGAATGAAAGCAGGTGTCCCAAAGACTCCATATAACCTGATTGCACTGTTGTGTTCCATATCTTAGCAAAGTCTTAGAAAGGTGTTATTAAAATAATACTTTCTCACTTAGTTTCCATTCTTCTGAGGATCTTAATAAGAGTAGGATCTTGGACTATCTACCTATGTAAAACTGAGGTGAGAAAAAAGTTTAGTACACAAGGAAATCCTGGAGAATCTATGGCATGGTTATTCTCTGTATTAATTTATGTCTAGTTACTTTTCAGTGGGATCCCAACCCTGCCTTACCAACTGGTTAAAACCTATGTTTAAGTTACTGCTTTTATGCACAGAACAGTTGTCAGATGCCACAAGCAGCACTGCAGGGAGATTAGGAAAGTGAAACCTTGTGATTTAAGCAGCCTCTCAAAGGTTTGAGATAAGCTGCAGGCAGAGAAGGCCCCTTGAAGCACTTAGGGTTTGAGGGCTTTCGCCACGAGGGGGAGAGACTGTCCCAGGTTTCCTGTTTCTGTCTCCTGGGCCAGTAGCAGGGTCTCCCTGGTGTACAAACAGCCTGGGGAGAGGTTTGACATGGTGTTAATGACAGCACAGCCAATATCACATGGCACTTCCTGCTGTGAATGCCATGGCAGCAGCCATACTTGGCAATAATTCTTGATCATCCTGTGCAGCTGGAGGTGTAGGGTGTTGATGGGTTCCATGGGGTGTCCATACAGTCAGCTGTACTACACTCTGCTGGTTCTGTTGTATATGTGTCGCTTCCTATGCAAACTAAAATTCACCTGTCTTCTTATCATGTAGAATGGCAAAATTCCTGCAGACAGGATCTTACCTAGCCAGTATTTAATACAGAAGGACTCAAGAAGGGGAAACCAATTTCTGTTGGAGCAGAGAAATAACATGGATCATGCTAGCACAGGGGACATTGCCACGGACACCGTACTGCAGGAGCACCATGTGATTAACACATGTCCACCCTGAGATTACTTTTGTGTGCTGGAATTTGGAACAGTTTTCCTCCTAATCCTACTCAAGGCTTCATATCAAATAATCCTTTCTTCTCTTTAGATCTCTATCCTTGAGTTGTAGTTAATGCTAAAATGTAGGCAGCAAAATGTAAGACAAAGGGTCTGAGATTATTCTGTTTGGCAACAGTCTGGCTGTCAGTGACTACATGTTACTAAAGTTTTTGCAAGTCCATGTGCTCAACAAGTCTTTGCAAGTATTCTTACTGGCACAGCCAATTGATTCATTACAAATAATAAAGGGCAAGTGTATAGTTTACATGTCTGAAATGAGTTTCTTTAATTGCTGACTAAATATTGCAGTCATAATTTTACAAAGAACATTAGCCCCAGCTGTGATGTTAGGTAGCTTTTTTTCCTGCTGTAATTCCATTTAAGCCAATAGAACTACACTACAGAGAAAAGAAAAGTGCAGATGATCATACAGACAAGACCACCTTTCTTTATTTGAAGATATATGAGGTGCCAGGCTTCTTATTCTGCAAAGGTTTTTTGATAATGCTGAATATGGGATCTCTAACAGTTCCCTGTTGTATTTTCAAATTTTTTTTTCTTCATCTCTGCAGTAGCCTATGTGAAATTTTAAACCTCATCCTTTTTCTTTTGCTACTCACTATGACATTTCACATCAATCTTGTTTGTGTGAGAAGGCTCCACGTTTATTGCAGTGTTATTTGTGTTGCTCTTAGTTATTTATCACTTATATATTTGAATGTCTTGGGAGGCTGTTGTGTCCCAGAACTTGAGTAGAGCAAGGTGTTGGAGCCTGCCACAACAGCTTACAATTTTTTATTGTTTATGGGACAGTTTAGGAAAGGTGTTAGTGACAGACTAACAGGCCATGGATAATACAAGCAGTGTCTTGAAGCTTCAGTCTCTGACTTTTGCCAGTAGGCACAGATTTTTTTTTAGCCTGACTTCTCTAATAGCAGTCATATGAAAACTACTCAAATTAATTATGCAATTAACACAAAGGTGTTAGGTAACTGTGAGACAACATTTTGCAATAGGAGTTTGTAAAAGTAACTGATGCATTTCTGTTGCTTAATCACCAAGGAGCTGATTGTAGGGATGGTTCTTCCTGGTCACAGCTGAATGAGTAAATGTGTCATCTGCACCTGTGGTCTTAGCTGATGTGTTCTGCACCTTTGCCAGGCAGCTCTGGGCAAACAAGACTGTGTCAAAGTTAAAAAAAAATATATATAGTTGTGAGAAATAAAAGCAGAGAAATTATAATGGTGCTTAGCAGCACTGCTTAAGAATAGAACTTCTGCCAGTTTTTTTTTAAACATTATTTACCAGGAACTTACAACGTCCATTAAAACTGCCAATCAAAATATTGAGCCTTAGCACCTAGCCCTTAGTTTGGGAGCAATTTGTGTCACTGCTTGGGAAGACACATGCAAGGGAGAGTGAGAGAAAGCAAATAGGTGCAATTGAAAACATGAAAAGGAGAGATTAAGCTGGAAATGAGTGAGTGTTTGTGTTAGCTTTATTTTTTGCCCCCCAGTCATACTGTCATAAAAATAAATAAATAATTGTAACAACATCTGATGCAATTTATGACTCCTGACTTGAGATATATTCACTATTTTGTAAAAAAAATAGGATTTAGAAAAATTTTGCTGTGTTTAAAAAAGAACACAATCTTATAAAACCCATGATGAAATTTGGCGTTTCTGCTCTTGGAATAAAATTCTCCAGTGTTAGAGAGCTATTAAAGCATCATGCATCATTACCACAAATAATAAATGCAGATAATAGAGCTGCATTATCTGATGAATAATAACTAACTGAAATGATACTTTCATTAATAAGTTTCAGAAATAAATATTTCTTTTACCATGATAAAACTGTATAATAGTGAAAAATCTTCCAAAACCAGAGCTGTTTCAATTATTCAGAAAATTGTAGTAATCAAATTGCCCAGTGCACATGAAAGGAAGCTCAGCATATTGGTTTATATAGTTGTGTGCATTTTCTTCATGATTACTTTTCTGTCAGTCTCTTGGGGTTTGGTTTTTTCCCTCTCCAGGAGAAGTAGCTTTAGAAGCAGTTTGAATGTGGTTAGTTCGTGAGGGTGTGTAACCACAGCTGAGCACTTCAGCAAACCTGTCTCAGGTTGGCACTGCTCTCCCTAAGGGGCTGAAGTGCAGCAGGAGCACCTTGGAATAGGGCAGAAGGAACTTTGCATCGACCTGGGTTTGCTGGATAGTGCAGAGAGAGTGGGGTTTATAGCTCTGAATCTCCAGATGACCCAGGGGTGTTGTGTTGGGAAGGATGGTGAGGAAATTGGTGTGACCCTTGGTGTGAGAAGTGGAGCATGGAGCTCCTGTAGGTTCCAGTGCAGTGACCTACCAAAACCTTGGTCTTTACACTAAGCTCTGTGGACCTCCTTCCATGGTTTCTGTGCAGTACTGAGCTCTTTTGTTGTGCTTTGTGATAAAGACACATGCTTGTTCTCTGAGATGGAGCTTTGTTGTAGGCGTGTTTCCCTTCTCAGTGAAATGAAGAATTTGGTGCCTTTGAGAGCTCCTGGCTGGCACTGCCAGGCACTGTGAGACTTTTGCCTTTGCTGGGAGAGATAGTGTGAGCAGGGGGCAGTGCCTTCTTTCACTTCAGGCTGTGAAATCATCTCCAGCAGTGCCAGCAAGATGGGCTGGTTTTACAAAGGTGTGTGTTAGTGATGTAGTGAGAGGGAGCCTAGGCTAGAACTTGTCACCTCCATCCCACCCAAAAAGAGGACTGGAGTCTCCTCTGGCTTTCTGCAGGTGGCTTTCCCCATCTGGTGAGTGGTTGGAATGCCTGTGTCATTCCTTGGTGCCTGTCTCCTCCCTCTCCATTCAGGATTCATGCCCACAATGCTTCTGCTGGAGACCAACTAAAGCCACTGGTCTCTTTAAATAACCATTGCTGAGGCTTCTCCAGAGACTCCAGGAGGTAGCAGAAGTTCAAAAGACTTATTTATAAGGTCGCTAGCTATTCAGATAGATAGTTTAGAGTATGTTTACTTTCTAAATAGGAAGGGAAAGAGATCAATCAATCATCAATCCTTTTATTTTCCTGTGCTGTAGCCCTTGAATCTCAAACAAGTAAGGAGAGAGTGCTTTGTATTTGGTGATGACATTTTAAAACACTGAAGCAGCAGTTTATTGTCTTTACAAGTTGGAACTAGAAGTCTGTTTTTTCTGCTTTCAGTTCAGTTTTACATCCTTACAATTCCACTGGCTTTATTTTAATGGCTTTTTTTCTATTTACAGCAAAACAATGAACACCACAATTTAGCCCCTTCTTTTTTGCCAAAAACATTGTTCTTGCCTTTTCCCCTAATTGGGTATGCAGGTACACATTAGTCTATTTTCCAGTAAATTTAGTTCTGTGGATGCAAAATTTCTGCAAATTCTTGGAGTACAAAGAGAGCAGCAGTGACCAAAACTGAGTGCATTATGCAATTCTCAGTCTATAACTTATGTATGTATAGATAAGAAACACCTGACAAGAGCAAACAAATTTTTTTTCCAGTTTTTCATGGTTGAGGTTCCTATGCTGATTAGAATAGTTACCAAAATATTGGACTTACTCATGCAATACCAGGGGCTCAAAAATAAAGCTGTAGTAGGTCTGTGATTGCAGAAGAAGCAATTATGCTTTCCTGCTGCATTTGAAGGGTGATCCTGTCTCCCCACACCAATAAAATCTCAGAACTAGAACTGAAATCCTGCTAAATGAAAAATGTTACTGTGTGATGCTTGGTTTTGCTGATCAGTTATTCCAGTGAGTGAGGGTTGCAGAGGACTCTCCTTGCCCAGTGAAAGGATCCTATGCTAGAGCTGCTGCTCATGAAAACCAGTAGTAACCTGTAAACCAGTAGTAACCTGTAAACCAGTAGTAAACCTCATGAAAGCCAGTAGTAACTCATTGCTCTCCAAGTGATTCAAGTACAGCTGCAATGTGCAAAAGGGAGGGCAGGAGATATTTGCAATATTGATTTGGACTAGAGCTTTTGTTGGGAAAAGACATCCCAACATCTGTCACTGGGACTGCCAAAAAGCCCTGAAGGGAATGATGCTCTGAGTACACACATGGACTCAGTACACAACCTCTGCCTCTTCCATCACACCAGGGGCTTGTGTGCACTGCATGGGCTGGCCAGTGCCTCCTGCAGGGAAGAGAGACTGCATGTGCCTTGTGCTCCTCTCAGCACAGGACAGCTTAATTCCCTTTTATTTTTGGTAGTATGGAGAACATGCATCAATGAGGGTCAGCATCAGCAGACTGTGTAATACTGCAGTGAACATGTCTGAGTCCTAGTTGGGTCTGCTGGAAAAATGTTCCTTTCTCCTTTTTGCTGTCATTCTAGACGCTCACTAACAAAAATACAGTCCTCTTATTTTTTTTAAATTGTATTTTTTTTCAAACTCTTAATGCCTCTGTGGTAACATGCAGGTCTGTCAGAGCAGGTCATGTTAATTCCCTTCAGGGGAACATCCTGGGCTCAAAGTCAGCAGGCTTGCAGTTCCCATTCTCATTTACACGTGTGAGGAGTTGTGCTCTGACAGTGTCTGACCCCTGTTGTGTACACGAGTAAGTGATTATGTGAGGTTCAAAGCAGCAGGGAATTTCATCTGAGACTGTTTTGTCCAAGTAGATCTTGTGTAGCTGATCGTTTTCTTTTGTCCCCTTTGGCCGAAACTGTTGGAAAAAATCTCACCAGTTCACCAAAAAAAAAAAGGAAAAAAAAGACACTCAGAAAAGCCTGGAGATAAAATCCACGTCTAAATAACTGACATTAAAAAAGCTGAGATAAGGAGAATGAAAGGAAGACATCCTTCTATTCTAGCTGTGTTGTCTTATCTTTTCCCAGAGAAAAACAGACATTTAATTTCCTTCCCTGCTTCCTATTGCTCTGAACTATGTGTAAATAAATGTGAAAAAGGAACCATGCTCCTAAATACTTCTCACAGGTTCTGTGAGTTTGGCATTACTAAACACATTTCAATCAAGCAAGCCTTCATGTTTCTTTCAATTTTCATTCATAATTCATCCAGGGTAAAATTTGCTTTAAAATTTAACTTCTCTTTATTTGGACACAGGTTCTTGATGTTGGTTTCACCCTCATGTATAGCAGGTGAATACAGGTACATATAAACAAACACATTATTATTCATAGGTATGTGAAAGCTTGAGTTCCCAAGAATTACATACATGATAATGTTGTTTTTGCAGCAGTGGGCAGAACTGGAGAGAGAACAGACATAAAATGGGCAGCACTGATTGAGAGTGCAGTTATGCAAAACAGTGCTCGGTGTCAGCGTGTGCTCAGCTTGAGGTGCAGGGTTTAAAACACATGCTGGCAGATCATCTTCTGCAGAAGTGCTTTTCTGAATTCAGACCTAGCTGCAGTGTACCTCAACAGTGTGCCTTGGCAGGTCCCCTAAATCCTGCACTCAGTCTGGAGGCCCCACAGGCAGAGGGACACTGAGGCATTGGAGCATGTCTGAGGGAGGGCAAAGAAGGCAGTGAAGGGTGCAGAGAACAAGTCTGATGAGGAGGAGCTGGGATTGTTTAGCCAGGAGAAAAAGAGGCTCGGGGGGACCAGCCCCTCTCTACAAGTGCCTGAAGGGAGCTTGTAGTGAGGGGGAGATCTGTCTTTTCCTCCAGGTGACAAATGACAGATCCAGGGGAAATGGCCTCATGTTGCACAAAAGGAGATTTAGATTAGATATTAGGAAAAATTTCTTCATTGAAAGGGTTGTCAAGCATTGGAACAGATTTCCCAGGGAATGGTGGCATTACTGTACCTAGAAGTGTTCAAAGGTGTGTGGATGTGGCACCTGGGAGAAGTTCTCCAACTTGTTTGTTAGAGAACACCATGGTACTGGGTTAATTGTTGGACTCAACAATCTTAGGGGTCTCTTCCAACCTTAATGACTCTATCTTTCTATGATTCCACTCTATCAGGTAGTTACGATACTGAACTTCTCTGAATGAAAAGGTGAAGTCCAAAATGACTTTATTAAGGCTAATGATAGATATCTGTGTATTGAAAAGTAGTGTGCCCCTGATGCAGGGAATGATTGGTATTTGACTCTGTTGATTCAGAAGGTTGAATAATTGCTTTATTAGAACTTTATTATATTATATTATACTATATTATATTAAAGAGATACTATACTATACAAAAGATACATACTAAAAAAAAAAAACCTGTGACTGTCTCTAGACAGCCAAGACACAGCTTTGAGTGATTGGTTAATTAATATAAACAACTATTCCTAGAATTTAATTACTAAATCTCTTTAGGTAAACAATCTTCTTAACACATTCCACATGTCCAAAAACAACAGGGGCAGAGAATAGAGATAAGAATTGTTTTCTCTTTCTCTGAGGTTCCTCGCTGCAATTCTTAGGAAATACCCTTGGGAAGTTGTGCCTGCCTGCTCTCTATGAAGAGAGCTGCAGCTACATCTGTGGGCTTTGGACCTGCACAGCCCAGAAAAGAGGATGAGAGGCCTGTGCACTGATGAGAGATTGTAGTATGAGACTATTTTAGACAGGGTGTAGTGAAGAGTTAAATAGCCAGTGTTGAAAAAAAATGTGGTCCAGTGGTTCTGCTGCTGGACAGGAACTCACTTGTTCCAGTTTGGTGGTTCTCAGTTGTTCTCAGTTGTGGTTTTGCCATCAATTGCTATTTGCCCTGGCCTTCCTGCCTATTGTTGCCCATCATTTTTCTGTCTTGTCTGTCTAGGTAGCTGAAGGGGTTCTCTCTTTTCTGTTTGTCTTGGACACTCCACACATTAGACTTATTGTCAAAAAATAATTAATGGCATTAAAAGAAACAACTGTTCTTAGTTTGATGCTGATTAGTGTAACAGAATACTTTTCTTGGCTTGCTTACTATTTGGTGGTGATAAAGGGAGTTAATGGACATGAATTTTTATGAACTATTGTACTGAGCTTGAGAATCTAGTGTGAAAAATTAAGCATGTTTTCTTTTTCCTCTCAAATCTCTCTTGGCTACAGGTATTGCAGCTGGGTTCTGAAATCCTCCCACAGTACAAACAAGAGGCACCAAAGACTCCACCACATATAATTTTGCATTATTGTGTATTCAAGACTACCTGGGACTGGATCATCCTGATTTTAACCTTCTACACTGCTATTTTGGTCCCTTACAATGTCTCCTTTAAAACCAAGCAGAACAACGTGGCGTGGCTAGTAGTGGACAGCATTGTAGATGTCATTTTTCTGGTTGACATTGTGCTCAATTTCCACACCACCTTTGTGGGGCCAGCAGGGGAGGTGATCTCTGACCCCAAGCTGATCCGCATGAATTACCTGAAGACCTGGTTTGTGATTGACCTGCTCTCCTGCCTGCCTTATGATGTCATCAATGCATTTGAGAATGTTGATGAGGTCAGTACATCACTTCCACTTCCATTTATTATTACTTGATGGTTGGGGGGAGGTGCAGGACAGAAGAAATGGATGTTTTTAAATTTATTGAATTACTGCACATCTGTCTCTGGTAGCCACCCACATCCTGCACAGAAGTTTGCTTATGAATCCTAGCCAGAAGGCCCATTCTTTAATTTCTGCTGTAGTTTTTGGTGTTAAAAATCCATGTTTATTTTCCTTCTTTCTGCACCCTCAGGGTTCAGGAGGACAGGTAGAGGCAGACAGCAGCACCTTTGCACAGGTGCTGCTGTCCACAATTTTATACTGTGGTTTTTGTCCATAATGCCATAAGATATAATTCGTACAACTCTGAGGAAAGCTGCTCCATCTGACTTAGCAGGAGTAGTTTGAGTTGTGTGTCAGGAGAGTTTGCTGGGGCAGGCTGTGCTTGTTTTCACTGATGACACATCAGGGCAGTTCTGCTAATGCCAGTTCTGCACAGGAACACCTGGGAAGTAAAATACACATTTCTCAGCTGCTTCTAGTACACTATGGCAGGTGGCAAAGAGGCAGGCAGGCAGTGACTCACTGAATTGTCTTTGAGCACCAGAAAGCACTGTGTGGATACCTGGTGATCTGTGCAGCATTGTTTGGCAACAGCATTTTTAGAGGAAGGTGAAGCAATTGAAGGTGCTTGTTTGGTGATTTCATAATTAAATGAAAGAGTGGGGAGGTATCTGGAAATCTAGACTCTTCCTTAGTTCTTCATTTCTCTGGGAGTAGATGACAATCTTGCAAAAGAACTAACATTTAGACACTTAAATCCACAAAACTGGTATTTTTTAACTGCTTGTTTTTTTAGATCAGTCTGCCAAGAAAATATTCCTAAGGTAAATACATTAAAGTTCTCTGCCTAAATAGTTCAGAGAGTTAATGAATTTTTAATGAAATCTTGAAGAGGATTCCGGAAGTCTGCTTTCTGGTTACATGTTTTAAAATCATCAACTAGTTATGTCTCTGAGTTTATCTGTGACACACGCTGAAGCTGTAAGATGCAGAATCACAGGGTGGCTGGGCTTGGAAGGGATCTCTGGAGATCACCTAGTCCAATCCAGCTGCTAAAGCAGATTCACCCAGGGCAGGTTGCACAGGATCACGTCCAGGTGGGTTTGAATACTTCCAGAGAAGGAGAGGAATTTACATTCCTACCTCATCAGGGCTTGATATTTAAATTTTAGCCTGTAAAATTTAAATTTTATTACTTCCTTTAAAATATGCCCATTTACAAAGGACAGCCTATCTATCAAAAGAAAACTATGCCAAGTGAAATATAGGCAAAACCAAACCCCATTTCTTTTTAAAAATTACACTATTTTTTATAAAATTTAAAGAGGTTTTCTCAATAACTTGAGGACAGGTAGACAAACTGTTAAATGCAGTGGAAAAAATATGATGTTAGTTGGTATTTAATTCCCTAGAGACGTTTTCATTTTATATCAAGCTGCAGACTGAAATACCACAAATTAGATCAAGCAAAAAAAGCCTTGTGAGACCTGTCCTTAAGTATTTGTTTGCCATATGAAAGACCCAGACTGCAGATTATTCTGCAGGGCTTTCACAAATTACTTTGCTGTGACACTGATAGAGCGATGGGAGGAGTGCCCATATGTCAGGTTCTGACATTCAGACAGAAAGAGGAAAAAGAATAAATAAAAGTAAAAAATAAAGCAAGAGACAAAAAACCAACCCAACAAAAAAACCAACAAACCAGGAAGGAAGCTTTTCTCACCCAGGGCAGATAGAAGCAGCCTGGTGAAGATTTTGCAGAAGGAACACTTTTTGACTTTAGACTGGTGATGTGACCTACAGAACATCCCTGAGGAAAATGTCTGTACTGGTGGCTGTGACAGCCCTTGAACTGAGCACAGATGATTTTGGACTCATGGTAGCAATTCTGCAGAGAAATTCTTGTGTGAATTTGTATTTCTGCAGGTTCTCCATCTCAGTGTTGCCTTGTAGCAATGAGAAACTGATTGGTACTTCAGTTTCCCCTGGCTCTTCAACAGTCTCCTTAATCAGTGTAACAGTGTTAGTTTAACTTATTTTGCTATTGTGCCCAAGGAGGAAAAAAAAAACCAAGATTTTTCTTGATGCTGTCCTTTCAAGACTGTTCATCTGCATTTCCCATAGTGGCTTCTCACATTTGGCTGGTATAAATTGCTGTAGGATCATTAGAGCAGAGTTTCCACTGGTGTAAATTGCCATGCTTCTACTGAGGGCTCATGGGCTGGTTTGTGGCACCTGAGGGGTTTTGCCAGCAATGCCAGCAGAATAACACAGAGCACATCAGGAGGGGGTTTGGGACAGTATCTGCTGATCACTGTTTCAAGCACTGCCTGTGGAGAGAACGATAACCTTTTACTGAAGAAGAGAAAAAATAAAAGCCACATTCAAGGAATCTTGAAAGCAGAAAATCTTTGCCTTTTATCTTTCTTTTCTGTTGTGTAGAGCATTCCCTTGTGGGTCAACTCTCTTCCGTTCTTGCTGGCTCAAATTTACCTTTCTCTTGCCCTGGATTGTACACCATATGACTTCACAGCTGGATTAAGTCAGGTGCAAGGCTGCCCTGCTCATTGCGCAAATAACCAAACTGAACTCTTATCTCTGTGTCACTTTAATTCTGCTAGAGGGAATTCCCTTGGAGCCATGGCAATGGAGTCAGGAGCTGGCCATGACTGCTGCAGGATTTTTTTTTTTTTGGAAGTCCTAGTGAGAGTATTCTTAAAAAATGGCCAGAGTTGAAATGATGCCCAGTGTCAACAGTGTGCTGAGATGAGATGAAGAATATGAATGTTATTTTCCCCAATCTGATGTTTTCCATTCCATGATTTCAAAGAGAAGGAAATAGAATCCTGGCTTTGGTGCAGTCCCTTTGTTGAAGGGGGATTGGAACAGGTAGAAGCTTGCTTATTTTGCTGGCTGCAGTAATTTTCTGCTTAAAAAAGGCACTGAAGACTCTGAGAATGTCATGGAGGAACTAACTTGACAAGTCAATTTGTACTTCAGAATGTTGTAATTACTGTGATGGAGACTAATTGATTTGCAAGGGACACAGGAACTGCAGCACTGAATAAGTAAAAAACTGTATAATAGGGTATTGAGATTTTTTTTTACTCTGGGCAGTTTTGGGACTGTCCCATTACTTATCTCTAGATTAATAGTGAAACCATTTTTGTCATCTTTAAAATGATCCACTAATTGAGATGAAACTAGAGTTGATCAATATTTTTGGCAAGCAGATACTCAATTGAAAAAATTCTGGTATTGGATATTTTTTCCTATTTTGAAGTAACTTTTTGTTTTGCAATTTACTTCATTATTCCATTATAAGATATAACTGAAAATATTTTCTTGAAACAAAATTGAGTATGAATTCTGTGGTTTTCAGACAATTTCAAAATTCTTTGGGTTTGTTGCAGTTTGGAAAATTAGTATATTTTCAATTCACATTTTTCAATATAATCGAAATTCCAGTCTCTTCTCTGCATGGTTGAGAATATTTTTGTGCATAAAAATAATTTGAATTCATTAACTATTAATCAATACAACTATTAATAACTACAATTATTTCAAGAGGCACTTAAGTATGAATAGCCACATTCTACAGATGGAAGAGGAAAGAAAAAACATTAATGTCTTTGTTCAGGGCCATATAATTATATAAGAGACTGATCTCAAGTGCTGTGCTCAAAGAGACAGTATAGAATTTCATATTCAGACATGAGCAGAATTCAACAAATGAAGAAATGAATAGCTGTAGAGAAATTTCTGTTGTTACCCAAATGAAAGTAAAGTTATGAATGTTTCTCCTGGCTTTTATATATGGAAAACAAATGATACAGTTAAATACTAATTATTTTCTTGACCTGACGGAATTTCAACAGAAGAAAATATACCATATTCATACTGATTGATGAATCAACTTAATGCTAGGCTTGAACCTTCTATTGTTAACAGAATACATCATGCTGTAATTTAGTCTGAGTAAGAAAAGAAAATATTGGTCTAAAATTTAAACAGCCCTTGAAACATGTGGTGTTAGTCTCTTGCAAATTTGAATGATCAAAATAGCATTTGTCAGTAATTCTTTACTGTAATTAGTATTATTCCTCACTTAAGGAATTACCACCTACTTTGGGGGATAATGTTATCTTTTTGTGTTCAGACATCAATCAGTAAATTTAACAAAAACCAGGCTTAAAGAAAATTCCACAATTTTTGCCAAGAACAGTGCAATTTAAGACCTTGAATTCCAAGGCATATTTTTGCAGTGTCAGCTTGTGCAATTTTATACTGTGGTTTTCATCCATAATGCCATAAGATATAATTTCTATTGGAAAAAATTTAACTTATTACATGTGATGCTGTTGTGAAATCTCATGGCAGGAGTGGAATCCAGTCATATCACCGCCATATAAATCTCTGAAATAGGGAGTTTGTAGTAGCAATTGCTATATATGTTTGAGCAGAGAGCTGTGATCAATTGTTGGCTGATGCCAAATTGAGAACCATGTATCACTCAATTAGTTGAGGTAGAAGAGAAATAAATGCATAGTAGAAGATCATTAGGAGAGATACATTCAATATAAATGATCTAGTGCTCAGTTAAGTGAATGAATAGGAGAGAAGCTAGCATGTAGGCAGAGAGGATGTACAGCTTTGAAAGGCCAGAATTTATGAAGATAAACGAAGTCCCAGAAAAAAATACAATACGGAAAAATAGAAGTAAATGAAGATAATTAGTGCTAAGTGAGTGTGGTGTAGCTGGAAAGTAAACAGAGAGTTGAGAGAGGAAAAAATGAATGTGTTGCTGGTCAAATTGTTGGCAACTCTCTGAGGCAGTACTTTTGCAATAGATTAATTTAAACCTTGTTAATGGAATAATCTCTCATGCTAATACAAATTAGCTATTTAGGAATTACTGAAGCAGCTACCCTGGAAAGCATGCAGCTTCCCTTTTTTTTTAACCACTGCATGCAATAAGGGGCAAGGAAATAAATTATCATATTTACAGTTTTATGGAATAAACTGGGACCTATAAAGATTTTGTGTTAGATGAATTTTGCAAACTGGAAAATGTAATTTTAAAAGTATTTTTAAACTGTAAACAGCTGAGTAATATGAAATCTGTTTGAAACAGTAGTTCACCATTCTTATTTGAATCTGTCCAATGCAGCAGTGCTGTATTTTGCATGTGAGTCTATTGCTAAATCTAGCAGTGAATGAATAATTTTCTATGGCTAATTGAAATTTTAAAGCAGTCATAACCTACTTTTTATGTCATGCTTAACAAAAAACCCCAGCTGTGTATCATGGAGCGTGATCCAGGCATAGAGGAGGAGATGCTGGCAAATTGTGGTTCTTGGATGAGATGAAGGTAGACCAGGAGGGATGAGAGAGACCCGGTGGACTGGGTGACACCTACTGGGGCTTCTGGGGAAGGATCGAGAAGTTGGGTTGTTGTGCCCAGGTGGGGCAGGGGAGGGCTGGAACGTGGGCCTTGGGCTGGGGGTGTGATGATGAAGGAGGTCTACTTGGTGGGTGTCCCTGTGTGAGAATTCCCTGAGAAACAGGACACACCCATGGCAGGTGTGTGCTGGGGGCTGTAACCAGTCAGAAACCCTCAGAGCACAGGAAGGTCCTTGCTGTGCCTCCTAGGAGCTTCAGAAGGAGCTTGACAGCCTTGAACTGTGGAAAAGGGGGAGTGCAGTGGGAAGGAAGAGCAGTGGTGGTGGAGGAGGGCTGCTTGTCTGACTTGTGTAAGTGCCTCTGTTCTGCAGCACGGCCCCAGAGGGCTGTGCAGTAATTCCAGGCAGGAATTACTCCTTAGCAGACAGGTAGGTGGAAGGAGTATTTTGGGGAAATGCAAATGGTGCAAAGCAGATTCCTGGGGTAAAGTGCACAGCCAGGATATAAACCAGGTAGGCAAAAGAAGCACCTGCTGTTCAGACACTCTTGGGGATTCAAGTGAGGGTGTCTCTCTTCTCTGTCTGCTTTGCTCCACATCTCCTCACCTCCTCCCTGCCCCATTTTCTTTTCCAGTCAAATAGGAGTTTTTCTGTCTTCCTTCCTTACAAACCCAGCCTCCATGTCTTACCCATCACATGCTATTTTTATGCTACCCTGTGAAGGGGCAGGCTGTCTTTTCCCCCCATATCCTCAGTTTTCCAAATTGTGTTGATATATATAGCCACTGCAGGCATTCAGGGTTAAATTCTCTCCCATGCTGTAAGCCTGATTCTGCTGCCTTCCCATGTCTTACCCAGGCTCATACACCGTGGTGGCTCAGAGACATCTGCTCTGTCTGCTGATGGATAGCCCCTAACAAAGGAGAATTCCAGAGCAGGATGTGTTGCTGTGCCCCTGCCCGGTGTTGACCTTCTCTGTAGGTTCTGCTGAGGCTGTTGAGACTCTGGTTGACTCTTCTTCTGCACTCCAAATGTTCAGATTAGTCTTTTTGCTAAGTCACAGATAAGTAAGGGTGTTACTGGATTTCAGGGCTACTTCTTCATAGCTTTGAAAGGCCTGACATGATTTATCATTCTGTTAAAGAGAGAATAGTAGTCTGCATAAGCTATTCAATCTGTATCAGGCTAAAAGAATTAAAACGCTGAATTACATTTTCAGTGATAATGTATGGTGATAGCCTTTGTCCAAGAGGGAGAGCTAATTGAATATATTAGAGTCTGAATTATTTCAAAAAGCTGCTGTTAGAGCGAGACTTACACTGTGTATAAAGGGAGGCATGTTCCAGAGGCAGGGATCAGTTACTCCTCTTCTCCCTCCATTCAGCACACTTGTATCGATCTGAGGCACAAAGTCAGATGAGATGACAAAGGGTATTTGTTTGAGTAGCTAAGTGGTTGCTCTGTAGTCTATTTCATATTAGGGATGGAATTAGAATTGGAAAAGATGGAGAGATATTAAATGCCAGTAACACTAAATATTGTTTGGGTGTTTTGCTCCTTTGAGATAAGTAAAAAGCTAAAAAGCTCTGGAACTGGCTGTTGCTTTGAATCAGAAGCATAGGGAAGCAGATTGTTGTCTGTTGGGGTTAATTTTTTATTTGCTACCAGAGAAAGTAGGATTTCTTTAGGTTACTTGTGTTATCTTTATTCTTGTTCTTCCTCTCAAAGTAAAAGGAAAATAGAGTTTGTTTCCTGGTTTTGGTTTTTTTTTCTCCTGAGTGTGCATGTATGCATGCAAGGCAAGCATGGACATAGTCTTACAAATGAAAAATCAGCCTTCCCATCTCTTCCCACACCCTGTGCTCTAATACATGAATTATTGCTGTTTCTCCCCCATTTCTAACCAAGCTCACAAATGTCTGACTAAAATAAGCTTCAGGGGTCTAGAGATCTGTTTTCTTCAGTGCTGAAAACCACAGCAGTATCCAGAGGGCTTAGATATTGATTTTGACCTGTGCACATAACGCTATCTCATCTCTTGGTTGCTAAATATGGCCATCTGTAGGAAAGGTCATGTTCTCAGACCTAATTAAGAAAACCAGAGGAGACAAATGATGGAAATGTGTAGTCCTAATGATGGCCTGACAGAGCTGCCAGGTTACTGCAGATAGGCAGAGCCAGGTTGTGGCATGGCTGGCTTCAAGCAAAGTGTCAAGAAAGAAGGCAGTGCTTTCTGCAGCTTTTGCCTCACAGTAGTGATAAATTTGGTTCATTGCCTCCACTTTTGGAATAAATAATTTATTTTTTTTGTCTGTTTAATTCTCTTTCTTTTAATGGTTAGCTTTTAGTCTCCTGCATCTCCCATTAATTGAGATGAAGCCTGAACTTTAGCAGTTCCATATGAGAGAAAAGTGCTGAAAAACTTAGGAAAGATTTGTGCCAGTACTGAATATTACTCTTCTTAAAAATAGGTAGTAAGTAGGAAGTAAATTATCCTGCCTTTGAGCCTAGAAAAATAAATCTTAATGCTTGGGTTAAGTGCATTTTCTTTCTGTACATGTAGAAAGTGAATAATGGCCTAAAAAGTGAATACTGTCATGTAGATTGAATCTATTACTAAAGCACTTGTACTACTGCAGCTGTAGGAGGTGGGGTGAATGCAGCATTTTAGTTATTTTCTGCAGTTATTCATGCTGCATCTTGTTTGGAATGGAAAATGAACTATTTCTCACGTTTTTGGGGGGGCAGGTGGGGTGACCTCAATTACTTTTTATGCTGTTCTTTAAACAATTTGTATTTTATTTTTTTTCTAGGTGGACTTTTATTAGTCAATGAATTGAGCTGAATTTAATTTTGCATGGCAAATGAACAGGAGCAACTGCTTTTATCTGTACAGCATCTATCACTGTGTGTCCACTGTTACTGTTCTTGGACCACACAGACAGAAGGATCAATAATGGCTTTGCTTACAGCCCTTGTGTTTTCACAGTGCCTCTGTCTCTTTTTCTGGGTGTGGAAGTAACAGCACAAATCTTATATTGTCTGATTGAGAGGTAGAGCCAAAACAGGGATGTTCTGGATCCTGTGTTTGGGAAGAAGGCTGCTTACATGCTGAGGTATCAGTGTGAGACCAGGGGTGCACTCACAGTATATTAGATCTTGCAGAAAGCAAGGAAATACAGAAGAAAGCCTGTGTAAATGTGCACAGTATATAGTGAGGAAGTCTAATTAATGACAAATTATACATGGAAATTTACTTTTGGCAGTACTTAATGGACAAACTTATGAAGCCTCGGCTTTGAATATAAAATATGGGCACTGCTTTCCTCTGGGACTGAGCTGGTCTGTTTTTCTGTTTTTCGGGTACGGTTCTACTCTGCAAAGAACGTGTAGAAGGAGAGGGAGGGGAAGTGGTTGTGTTTATTATTTTAAGAACTTTTGACATTCAAGTCTGCTCAGTCAGTGGCTATGGAATAATTTCTTCAGCGTCTCAGTGCCTTGAGCTTGCCCTTTGGTTTGGAGGGGACTTGAGCTTGCCCTTTGGTTTGGAGGGGACTGGCTACATTTTCTTCCTTTTTTATGCAGCAGCCATCACTGGTAATGAGAGTAAACCTGCCAACCTATGAAATATTTATCAACATCAATACACAGGTATCAGCAGTAGAATTTTTTAGTCTCATTCAGTTGCTTCAAAACATTTGAAATACAAGTGTGTGTGAAATTCGGTATTTTCTGACATACTTGACCAAGTGCTGCATGTTGAAGTGAGCACTGCACCCAAGTTCTCTCTGTAAAAAAATATAGTAAAAATGTACTATGTGTCTATTCTGGCCATATAACAGATTTTTAAAAATTTATTTTTGCATAGCCTCAAGGGATGTTTTCTGTTGGATAGAGTACCAGTAGTTGCAGCTGTTGGGGTAAATCAGATCCAGTAGAACTCCATGGAATATTACTTAGCCTTGTCTTTTCCCTGGCTGCCTCATGGACATTCCTTATGGTGACCCTTTAGAGCAGAGCATCTGAGGGAGCCTGTTTGGGACATGCAGTGCCATTTCCAGCTCTTCATGAACTGAGGTTTTTCTGTTTCCTTTGGGCACAAGGATCTCTGGGTGTCTCCTCATCTGCCTCTCAAAGCTGGCAGGAGCAGCAGACCAAGAGGGTGGGACACACATCAAGAGAAGTAAATTGAGTTCAGGCTCCTTTGCGTGACATCATGGAGCCATCTGTACGATAAAAGCATAAAAATAATCTGCACTGATAAGAGCATTAAAATGGACAATAATCTAAAAGTACAGTTCTATTTTGGAAAGTGGTAATCTAAAATTGTCAATTTTTCAATCCAACAGATCTATTCCAGTGAGCATTAAAATATAATTTGCTAAATCTTGTGCCAGAAAGTACTGATTTAAAGTATTGCAGGACTATCTGATTTTTTCCCTACTTTATAATCTGTGAAACAGTCTATTAAGTTTCAGTTGTTTGTAACCATTTGAAATTATTTCACTTAGAAATTTTTAAGAGTTATATGCATAATCATTTCCCCGTGCATTTCTTGCTCTTGATATTGATCCATTTAGGATAGACAAATCCTTTCCTTGGAGGAAAGCAAAGAGAGAACACTGTTCATGCTGAAATAAAAATAAATTGGAGTTTTTTTAATAGAGCTTTTTCTGAACTTTTAGAATCTCATTGGCAGTGCAGTCAGGTGAGTATTAGGAGTCATTTGAATATTAAATGTATCCTTCCAGTGCCACCAAATCAAGTATATATTTCTTGTAAATATTCAAGTTCTTCTTGTACAAAAAGCCTAATTCTATCTATCTCTGGTAAGAATTTGGTAGAATCAGTTTCTCTCAAATGATGCAGTTCAATCCCATTTAATTTTTTTAAATAAAATTTCTTTTAGTGAATTCCACAAGGGAAATTAGGATAAGAGAATGCTTGAAAAAAGTATTTTGCCTTAGACTTTTAAAATCTGATTTAATGTATTTTAATTAGTATTCCCAATTTTCATATCCAATTTCTTGAGCTCCTCTTCTGTGATTTCCCCAAGTATTTCTAATCCTTGACTCTTTTTAATTTTTAATTCTTAATTTTTAATTAAGAATTAACCAAACTCTAAGCTATTAAGTCCTTCCTAAACCATTGTTATGTTTTGGCTTTGGTAGGACTCATGCTGACAAACAGCATTTTTTGGGGTTTATTTTTTAATCAAAGGGATATGTTTAATTTGAAAAACAGGTTTTGCACCACTGCTTTTGAACATAAATAAACCTGTTTTCTTGGATGTTGGGTGGAGATTTTGAAGCAGTGTGTGATTAAAAGGCTTGGTTTTAAGACTGAAGCTAAAAGAGCACCATTGCTGGAGACCTCTCAAAATGAAAAAAATGAGTGTTTCACTGCTAAGGTTTGCAAAGAGAAAAGGGAGAAGTGGGCATGAGCCCTGAGGGAAAAAGCCAGAAGGCTGTATTGTAATGTCAGAATATTTAAAATGCAGAGACTAAATGTGCTTGTCAGTCTAGGACTTTGTCCAGTTCTAATATGTGGTTATAATTTTTTGCATTTTCCACTTTGCTTTTCCTCTCCATACTGAGTGTTCAGAAATACCTGCTTTCCCTCCCCTGGAAATTAAGGTCTTTTGTGTCATATTCTCAGAATTGGCACTGAGGCTTTGCTCCAGTGTTTAAAAAACAAAGCTGGGTATGGAATGAATGGGAAATGGAAATTAACTTTGTTTGTGTAGCAATTTTTGTATCAGTGACTTGAAAAGTTTGGCTTAGATATTCATTAAAATAATAGTTCACTTGCTCTCTTCTAGATTTCTGGAAATATCTTTGATTTAAAGGAAGGCTGCTTTTTTATTTTCTTTTTTTAATCTCTCTTTCTCTTTTTACTCCCCACCCCCTGGTTGCATTAGATCTTGTCCAGATACTTAATAGAAATTGCTAGTGTGTTCCCAGGTAACAAATTACATCTGTCTCTGAAAATGAGTCAATGTAATCATGACAAATTCATGAAATAAAGGGAAAATATATTGCTGCAGTCTTGGAGAACATGAGTCAATATACTTTATGTAATTATTTAATAAAACATCTTTTCTAGTGCACCGAAGCAGCCTAAGATACTGAGGCAGTTGTATTTATGCAGGAATAAACAAACTTCCAGTAAAAGCTGGTGACCAGAAGTATGCAATTATGCATTTCCAGAAATACTCATTAAACCAGTCTGCTTAAATTTTAATCAGACTTCTATGTATGAAACAGTCTTGGTAAGAGGAAGTAAAAAAAAAAAAAGGAAGGATTTTTATGATAAGCTATTCAGATCTTCTCATGCTCCAAATTGGTTTGAATTTTTTAATTTGACTTCTTGTGCAAATCTGTATAAAAGTTAACAATACAAAATCCTGCATGCTGGCTTAATTCTGTTTCATGGGAGCCATATTATTTTCAGTACAGAAATACTGCATTGATATCAAAGCTGTCATAAAAAGGATATAATTTGGGGATTAGTGAGATATTTGAAATATTTAATCTTTGTGTAGTTCATATGAGAAGTGTCAGAGGACTGATTATCAGTGCATGAATTTGTATTAGGAGAGTGAAGTCACAGGAAATGCATTGTAGGAAATAGGAAAACTACAAATTGCCAGGTACTGCCAGTATTTTTTGGCCTTATTTATCTTTCTGATATGTCTGAGCTAGATATTGTAATCTCTGTTATATCTGAGAGATTACATCTGACATGTTGCATAAG
The DNA here is from genome assembly GCF_027887145.1 of Ammospiza caudacuta. Classification (NCBI taxonomy): domain Eukaryota; kingdom Metazoa; phylum Chordata; class Aves; order Passeriformes; family Passerellidae; genus Ammospiza; species Ammospiza caudacuta. The sequence goes on from NC_080595.1 coordinate 26,438,679, forward strand.
AATTCACAGCTGGATATGGAATAGACAGCCTGTCGTTTGAAGTTTTTACTAAGGTATTGGTAAACCTGTTCAAATAATCTGAAAAGGGAGTTCAGAGAGCAATGCACAAGATGGTAGTGGATGAAGGCAAGGGTGCATATATTCATCCCTGGAAAGGGTCACTAAGTTTTTTGTGTTTTACAGTTATCTGGTGACTATCTGTTTTTTGTGGATCACCTTGTTTCTTTGGAAGCCGCAGTTATAAGTATTGTTGCTTTCATGAAATCCTAATGGGCGCTGTTGTTTGTCCTTGCAGGGCATCAGCAGCCTGTTCAGCTCCCTCAAGGTGGTCAGGCTGCTGCGGCTGGGCCGCGTGGCCCGCAAGCTGGACCACTACATCGAGTACGGGGCGGCGGTGCTGGTGCTGCTGGTGTGCGTGTTCGGGCTGGCCGCGCACTGGCTGGCCTGCATCTGGTACAGCATCGGCGACTACGAGGTCATCGACGAGGACACCAACACCATCCGCACCGAGAGCTGGCTCTACCAGCTGGGGGAGTCCATCGGCACCCCCTACCGCTTCAACGCCTCCGGCTTCGGCAAGTGGGAGGGCGGGCCCAGCAAGGACTCCGTCTACATCTCCTCGCTCTACTTCACCATGACCAGCCTGACCAGCGTGGGGTTCGGGAACATCGCTCCCACCACGGACGGGGAGAAGATCTTCGCTGTGGCCATGATGATGATTGGCTGTAAGTATTAGAGATTCTGCCTTTCTCGTACTGAGAGAGAGTGGAAATTTTCCAGAGTAGAAATCCATTTAGGTTTAGGTGAGATGTCCATCTTTGAGTTAAGTCTGTAAGCTTGCAGACAGAGCTGTTTAGTCTGATGGCCTGTTCTCGTAAAATGCCTATGCTGGGAGAAACTGCTTCAACCAAAAGACAAGAGATAGGGGGGGCAGACAGAGAGAGGGCAGACTGACCCAGGAATTCTTTCTGGTAAAGAGGAATTAGTGGCAAATGTCACACGAAATCAGTAGAATGAATACGTATGAACCCATTGTGAAATTGCATGCATGTGTATTTGAGAGAGGGATGAAAAAGGAAGTGGAGTTCCCTGAGGTAAACATGTCTTTTGAGGGGAGCAGTCGCCACATGTGTCCAGGCTGCAATAAACATACCAGCTTTGCAACTTTCACTAAGTTGTGGAGTTTGTTTGCTTCTGCACATCAGTACACAACACCAAGTAGCTGCATGTCATCAATGCTGGTTTCATAAGAACATCTGGAACCCTGTAAATGTGATGCAGCTAAAAGTATTTTTGGTGGCAGTATATATTACACACTTTCTTACCAGCTAGGTTTAAATAGGAGTATTGTTGTGACTAGCAAAAATTCAGTGGTTTTGGAAAAAATATTCTGTCCATATCATCTCAATATGCTCTTGTAATATCCATAAAATGCTTAAAGACTGAAGTGTTAAGAATTAATGTACCTTTTTGCCTCCATTTTAGTATGTGGCAAACTCTTTTCATGTCTGAGAGCTGTATAGATTTGATAAGTGGATCAGAGTGTGGGAGGGGGTCTGGGAGCATCATCTTCTGAGGGAGAGAGAACTGGGACTCTTTAGGAACCACAAACTCTGCCGTGGACTGAGCACACAGGCATATCCTGAAGCAAGGGGGTTGCTGCTGTGCTTGGGCACCTCTGGCTCAGACATCCTTGTTAGAATGGGTACATGTTGCCAAGCTGTCCAGCTTTTGGCCATGTTATCATTTCAGTGCAGGATCTGCATTCAAAATGCCTTGAGAGCTACTTGGAGTTAAGAACCATATGGTGGCCACTGTTAAACTAGGTCATGGTTTTCTAGATAAGGGTGGAGCTTGAACCAAATTAAGGAAAAAAATCTGCTTTATCCATGGGAAAAGTTGTTGTATGGAGAAAGGTAGAAGCTTCTGTATGGTAACATTGCATCCAGAGGAGGAGAAAGTCAATCCTTGCTAAGCAGAAAATTAAAACCAAATACATAATGAAACTCAATTAGCAGTACAGTGCCTGCTGCAGAAATGTGAACTTTTGATTCTGATGTGTCCTTTTACAGCAACACTGAAGTCACACACTGAGATTGTGTGTAGTGTTAAGTCTGCTGAAGGTTAGTGAAAAAAACAATCAAGACAAACATTGTTGATCACACAGGCATTGGGATATTTGAGCTATAAAGATTGTTAATTTTGTTTTTCTAGTTTTTTCATCTGCCAAGAGTCCCATCATCCTAATAAAACACCCTGTAGGAGAAGGGAAATTTATATAAAATATGGATAAAATTTTGCAGTTTTCTCATGAGAAGGTGCATTAGACAATTTAGTGGTGTAGCGCAAATCAGGCTTCCAAGCATGTTTCCTGATGAAGGTGCCCATTTGATCAGGAAATATCCTGATCTTTGGCTTATTGTTATGACCATGATACTAGCTAGAACAAGAACAGCTCGTATTAATCAGTATTATTGTTTAGTACTATGAATAATGATTAAGCATAAACTTCAAAAAGTCATGAATGTACGTGGGGTTATTTTGGACTTGCACCTGTTCCAGGCTCTTCATATGACAATGTGGCAGAAAGAAACTGAATTTATGCATAAATAATGTTGATTTAGATGAGCAGAAAGAAAATGATAACCTTTCTTTTTGTGTATTTTATCCTCTGCTCATTTGAATAGCAATAAGTGCTGTATCAAAAGACTAGTGGCTTAAACAATACTGTGGCCAGCTAAGCTTACAGTCACAATTTCATTAGCAAAATCACCTTTGAAATTTTTACTTTATTTTTATTTCTGAAAGAAAATTAGTTTTCTGGAAATGGTGATGGAGAAGGTGAACATGTGTGCAAATGTCTTCAAGCCCCCCCTTTCTTGCATGGGCTGGGTGTGAGGCTGTCCTGCAGCAAGTCAGGGTGCAGCGCATGGCAGGGACTTGGCCTCCACTGGTGGCTGTCACAGAAGCTGCAGCTCTGTGGGTCCTGGATCACTTCAAAGTCGCAGCACTGCCTTAGCACCCTCCCTCTGATTATTGGTATTGATGGTTTTGCTTCAGTTTGCTCCACGAGCTGTGCCTCCATGGTTTGGTAGGGGCACTCAAGAGCTGCTTCCCTGGAGTGCAGATGTTGGCATCAAGTAGAGGGAAAGGAAGAGTTTACTTTTAGAAGTGTGAGTCCTTCCTGCTCAGAATTATTTTTAATCCAATGGATGTGATTGTGCAAAGTTCTTGTGCCTCTGGGAAAGGCTGGTCATGGTGTGTGCATTGCCAGGTGTGTGGTGGCTTTGCAAGGCTTTCACGTCCTTGTTTCTAGCAACTTGTCTAGTTTTGTTTTGGTTTAGTGGATCTGTAGCTTGAATAGTTTCTGAAGAAGAAAGGTGTGAATGGTAGTGATACTTTTTTCTTTGATCTTGGATTGTTGTCTGTTGAGCCTGTGTTTCTGAAGAGGACTTGCTGTGTAAACAAGTGTTTTTAAGACTTGCATTGCTGTCTTTTCCACTGGCAAATTGACAGAAGGGTTTGTGCTACAGTAAGTACAGGCCTGTGATGACATCCAAATGGGGTGTTTGTGCCAAAAAGGCTCAGAATATTAGAGATATTTGAAAGCATAAGCAGTTCATAATTAGTGTCCTTCCATTTGTCTTTAGTATGCTTATGCCCAGAGGGATGGAGTTAACACTGTAATTCCATCTTCCATAAGACAAAATCTGGTTTGCTCTGCTGCTCAGCCATGGGTATGTCCCCTTCTGCTCACTGCTTACTCCCTCTGTAAAGCTGATCCTGTGGCAGAATTTTGTTTGTGTTGCATTGACTCTGTAGACACACTGACCTCCAGTAGTAGTATTTTGCTGAGATACCAGATAGCTGTTTAAAAAAGTAGCAGGACCACTTCCATTTTCTGTTTTATTCAAGCTTTCACTATGGTAAATAATAAATCCAGGTAGCTTTTAATGAAAAATTCAGAAATACTTTAGTGAAGCTGTCCTGAAGCAGTGGGAATTTTGGCTGAGTTGAATGCAAATGTTGACCCAGTAAAAAGTGTAATGTATGTAGCTTGTAGGAGGAGTGGGTACATGATATTAGTTGTGCACAGACACTGGGAAGGCATCATTGAGCTGAATAAGCTGTGTGTGGGCATTGAGCCTGTGGGGCTGGATTTGTTGGTTGTGTTTACATTGGGGACAAAGTTTAAGGAAGCCTGGCCTTGTGTCAGCAGCCCTGGTCTCTGCTTCAGGGCCTCCTTCTGCAGGGAGGTGTTCTTGTGCTCTCAAACGCAGTGATGCACATGCTGTCCTGCTGGCCTCATTGTGGCTGCAGTTTTCATACAGAAAGTGTCTTGCTGTTGGTTATTTTGATGTGGGAAGGTGAAGCCCCTAATTAGATTTGTGGGGGGCTGTGGCACACTCATAGCCCCAGGGATCTTTTGTCACTTCGTCAGCTCCACTGGAGGGGGTAGGTGAAAATTGCTCTTGATTCTTGACCTCAAATAATGCACATCTGTTTGGGAAGATCAAGTTATTTTAAAATAGAGATGAAATACCCAGTGGCTGCTTTTAATGATTTCTGTTCTGTGGAAGCTTGTGTTTCTTGTTACTGTGTAGCTGCTTTTCCTGAACATATGTTGAATTGTAGTTTTGCAAAGCAAAATATCTTCACATCTCTGAACTGACCTGCATGGTTTTCCCTCACTTTCTTTATTGAGTGTATGTGTGTGTATATATAGGGAGAAGGATGAGTTACTAGGGTGTTGAAAGCGAAGGGAGCCAACCTATCTTTTTGTTGATCAGCATCGACTCCGGTTTATTGATTAAATCAGCCACTTTATATAACAGTGTTAATTAACTTCATGCATATTGCAAAATTCGAGCTCACGATAGGTTACAGAGAAAACTCTAACTCCTCCTTTTGTTTACAATACCCGTGGTTGTTTATTGAAACCAAAATTAGTGTTCTCACTGTGATATGAAAAGTTCTCAAAACCTTCATATCTGTTCCCAGAGCAGCCAAGGACTGTTATGAGAAGACTGTCTGAGAACCTAGTTATTTACAAAATCAAGCCTGGGAACTGCTGCTTTACAGCTACCTTTTACTTTCCCATCAGCTGTATACCTTCATGGCCTCTTTCTTTAAGCCATGCTTGAACCAGGCTCTCCACACTAGGGGAAGTAAAAGCAATTAATTCCTCAGCTTCATTTTAAATGAAAAACATATTTGCTTATCCCTTTCCACAGATGGCCACTAAATTGCTAATTAATAGGGAAGATGTCTACAGACAGATCTTTCAGTGAGGCTGACATTACATAAAACCAGGCTTAAAACCACTGTCTGGGTCTGCCGAAAGACGTATATTTTCCATTTTTAATACTTGAGGAAAAAAAAGAAAAAAAAAAAAGCTGTTTCAATTTTTGATTTCTTCCCTGTGGAGACATATGCCTTGAAATTACAGTCTTTATATATTTTTCTCAGTGATTCTGTCAGGTTGGGTTGGGTATTGTTTATTTTTCCTAAGCACTAGCAAAAATCAGAGGACTTTCATTTGCAGTTTTTGTACCCCGGCACTGTGTCAGCAATCCCCTTGCTATGCAGGTGGAGTAGGAATGAGCAGTTCTAACAATGCTTGGCATTCTTGACTTTTGACATAAAATAATACTGATGGATTCTTGCCTATTTGGATTTTGAGCAATGGAGCAAAATCCATCATTTGGGGAGCCTTTTGTTGATGTTTTCAGTTGCATTAAAAGATTCCAAGGTTTTGGTGCCTGTTTATGCTAAATTCTCCTTTGTTAGGTAGGAACTTACTGGAACTACAGGGCTGGACACATCCAAAATATGAAGGAAAAGGCACATCTTTGAATGCTAAATGAAATCACAAATTCTCCTGTGAAACACTAAGAGCAGATAGTGAGAGAGATCATGGAAAAAGACAAAAGTAGGAGTTAAAAGGTCAGACTCATGAACATGCATGCTTGCATACCGTGATGAATTGTCAGCCACTGAATTCATTAATCAAAACAGTCCAGAAACCCAAGCCATTCCTCTTCTGCATGATGTGGTGTGCAACCCAAGCATCATGCAGTCCTGCAGCACTTCAGCTGCTGTTTCTGATTAAGGTAGACACAGGTCCCAGGAGCATGGAGTAACTCTCTCAGCTTTGATCAGCTTTGTCTGTGAACAGTTTCTTGCTCATTAGACAAAAAACCCACCAAAACCAAACCAAACAAAAACACCCAAACAATCCAGAAATGAGAATTAACATTCAGTAAATGTGAAAACATAGGCAGTTTTGTTTACAGCACTATTGCTGAAAGGAACAGTAGTGTGACCATCCTTGAGTGCTTTAAGAAAATCTTGGTGTCAGGAATCATGATGCACAGGTCAGTGCTACTCCTTCACAGTCTCACAGAGCATTGGTGTGCTTTGGTGACCTCTGGCAGGGTAAGAAGTGTTTAGTGGCTTTTGTGAACAAGAAAAGTGAGCAACTGATAAAAACTAGACTATTGTTATCAAAACACCTCGACAAGTTATAGAGGCATCGCATCATCATGTTTGGTGATCTTCCTAAGATTTCCCCCTCATAAAGCAGGTTATCAATTGAAAAGCAAATGGATGTGGCCATTTACTAAACATTAATCTAATGACAAGAGAAGTACATTTACCCTTCTAGGTGGTGGGGGAATGTGTTGGAATCATTTTTGCTGGAAGCTGGTGGCCTGAAACTAAAGGCCAGCCATGTGCCAAGTGTTAGTTAGATTTGCTGAGGTTACCATTAATGGCTGCAGCACAAAGGCCTAAGGGATTTTAAACCCAAAGCAACTTTCTCTATGTTCATGGGTATTGCCAGTGCAGTGTTTTGGGTTTTGGGACATGCTGGGAAAGGAAAAAGAAACCTTGGCTTGCAAAAACTGTCTCTTGAATTCCTGGTATTTGTCACATCCCTGGCAAGATGACAAAAATCCCTCAGATGTCACATACCTCTTGCAAGCTGCTGAAGCTGCAGTTGGCAGCTCTATGCTTTCTATAGGGCTGATAGTTTTGCAATAATTTTCATTCTCATCTGTCTTAGCCAACAGCAACACTACTCTAGCCAGTTAATTCCTAATTTAAAGGACTGGATTTTAATTTTTTTAAATTTCTTTTTAATAACTATGGCTGGTCTTTATAGTTCTGTTCCTTCACTCCTCTGTGCTGTGCCTTATTACTTTTTATTTGATGTTAGTCATGATATTTGAAGAGATAGTGTGTTACTGCTGTAATTGTTAAGCAACTATTTAGGATTTCTGAATGTTATTTTGCTTGGATGCTTTCTCCCCTAGAACAAATCACCAGAAGTGCTCTGGATGTATTTCGGTGCAAGTTTCAGCAAAGTGATAAGGCTGGCAGAAAAGTGGGTAGAATTTCTCTGTATGTTAGAAGAGGGTTTAACTATAAGGGCAGGATTTGGTTTTCACCTTTCATCACTAAAGGTGAAAATATGTCAATTTTTCATGTTTGGAGTAAAGAACGAGTAAAATCAAGCAAAAAAACCAACCCAACAAAAATCCAGCTCCAAAAATCAACAACAAAACCTACCAAAACCTCAAAGTCATTGTGACAAATAGAAATAAAATGGATAGACAGTTGGTTTTGGCTTTTTGGGTATATAAACAATCCTTCAGACATCTGAGTCCCGAGGGATGCAGTTTCCAGTGGAGCGTGTCGGTATTTCTCATCGGTAAGCGTGGGGTGTGCCGGGTCGTGGTGGCACTTCCAGCCCCACTGATGAGCCTGCACAGAGTCACATCATCGACATTCAATGCAGACAGGACATGGAGGAGAGATGCCATCAGTGCTGACAGGCTTCACAACTCAGCAAGCTCCAAAGTCTTAGCTCATAAAAGCTGCCTCCTCTTTGGGTAAGGACATCCAGGACCTGCTTGTTTTTTTCAGGATTGCTTGTAGTGAAACACAACCCAGATCCTCAGGACTCTGTATTGGGACCAGCCTTGTTTAATGTCCTTCTGAATAATCTAGATGAGGGGGTCAAGTGTACTCTCAGCCAGTTTGCAGAGGGCACCAAGTTATGTGGCAGTCTTGATTTGCTGGAGGCCAGGAAGGCTCGGATCTACAGAGTAGACTGGTACAGACTGGATTGATGTGCTGAGGCCAGTGGTGAGGTTCAACAAGGTCAAGTGACAGGTCCTGCAGTGGGGTCACAACAGCCCCGTGCAGCTCTGCTGCCTTGGGGCAGAGTGAAAGGTCCAGCAGAAAAAGGTCCAGCAGAAAAAGATCCAGGGGTGCTGGTACAGCGGCTGAGCATGAGCCAGCCTGTGCCCAGGTGGCCAAGGAGGCCAATGGCATCCTGGCTTGTACCTGAAATAGTGTGGCCAGCAGGGCAAGGACAGGGATTTCCCCCTCTGTACTGGGCAATGGTGAGGCCACACCTCAAATCCTGTCTTCAGTTTTGGGCCCCTCACTACAAGAAATACACTGAGGTTCTGGAGTGTGTCCGGAGAAGGGCAACAGAGCTGGTGGAGGGTCTGGAGCACAAGACTCATGTGGAGTAGTTGAGGGAGCTGGGGGTGTTCAGCCTGGAGAAAAGGAGGCTCTGGGGAGACCTTATCAACCTCCTCAACTCCCTTAAAGGAGGATGTAGCCAGGTAAGGGTCAGTCTCTTCTCCCAGCTAACAAGTGATAGGATGCGAGAAAATAGCCTCAAGTTGCATCAGGGGAGACTTAGATTGGATATTAGTAAAGATTTCTTCATGGAAAGGGTGTTCAGGCATGGGAATAGAGTGCCCAGGGGAGTGGTGGAGTCACCATCCTTGAGGTACTGAGAAGACATATAGATGTGGCACTTGGGGACAGGGTTTAGTGATGGGCTTGGCAGTGCTGGGTTAAGGGTGGACTCAATGATCTTAAAGGTCTTCTCCAATTTGAATGATTCTCTGGTTCTATGATAAAACACTTGTGTTAAAATCAGAAAAAACCTTTAGGTGATGCCTATCTAAATAGCAAATTCCTACAAAAATTGATAAAGGAAAGAAGGGTATATGGGAGGGAGAGAGAGAGACGGGGGGAAAAAGAGGGTTGATAGAGAGAGGAGTCCTCCAGAGTCAGAGATTGATCCTCATAGAGGTAGTGATTGATGCTTGATTTATTTCAAATCTGAGGGTACGTTAAATGGGAATGCAGGGTTCTGCAACGTGAGAATGCATAAAACTAGTTACAAAGTATTATCTGTAAGACAAAAGAGCTAACGTAGCATAGCTTGGCGAAACTGTTAGCAGAACGTTCTGCTCCATATCTTCTCATCACATCCTTAGAACATCCTGCTTCACATCCCTTTTCCTGGGGTACATCTTGGCAAAACTTCTTTATATTGTTTGCCCAAGGGCAGCATGTCTCTGCTATCAGGCACGTATGCAGGGTTGTGCAGCTTGTTTCTATCCAGTGTCTGCTCAGAATGCTCTCTACAATTGTCTCCAGGCAAAGATGGACTCAAAGTTGTTTTTCAGGTTCACAACACAAGTGCTGATGCTGTAATAAATATATCTTAGCTAATGACCATGGCCACATGAGGAGTGGCCCATTCATAAGGAGTTAGTCCCTTCACCCCAACTCATTTCAAAGCAAGTAGTAAGAAAGTATTTTCTGTCAGTGTATTAGTGTGGTAATACTTGGTTTCCTGGCCTGGGGAAGCTTAAATTAATTCTCTGTGAGATGTTATTTCTTAGAAGGCAAAAATGAGTAACCAGTATTCCCTTTCTTGTTATTTAAAGCATATATGACCAGATTAAAGCTAGATTAAATTATTGCCAGTAATTTTTGGGCAAACTATAATTTGGAAGGACAAGGGTAAATTGCCTGTGTACTTATGGCTGTAGGGAAAAAAACCCATAAATGTTGCAGAGCTACATATCACATACCTTTATGCTTTATGAATTGTCCCTTGATATGTTATCTTGCCATAATGGCTAAAAATTTCAGGCTGTACTTCAGCCTAATAGAACTAGAGAATCACCCTTCCTTAGAATATACTAGAATTTAGTTGCTAGAGTAGTCCCAGAATATAGTCCATATCTCTAGCAGAACTCTGCAAATCCAATCAGGACAATTCCTGAAGTGAGATTTTTCTAAAAATTTCTAATTCTCAAGGTTTTTACAGTCCATTTCTCTCCTGCAGAGCTTAACATTGCTCCCCAAGATATTGGAAAACTTTTGAAAGAACTGTAAATGCAAATGGAGAAAAAATAGTTTTGTTTGACAGGAGAGAAGATGAAAGCTGTGAAGTGTTAATAGTTTGGTTTTTCCAGGATTTGAGGAGAGCTCACACTAGAGTAATGTTATAGATAATTGCCTTTTCTCTTTCTTTTACACAGCATTTCTAAATTTTGTCTTTTAACACTTTAATAGGAAGGAGAAGGATAAGGAAAATAACTAGGTTTTCCAGCTGTGGGTATCTTTCTTTTTCACCTGATATCTTTATATCACATGCAGCATTTTGCTTTCTTTAGATATTTCTAACATTACTTCCTATAAGGAAATTTAAAACACTGATATATGCTGGCTTTATCAAACTTTAATCAGAGTGTGCAACCAACTTATTTTAAAATCTAAAGGAACATGATTAACACAAGTTAATTTGTGAGAGAAAGGTGTTATGCATCCAGAACATGGACTGAGAGAGCAGAGAAATATAAAAAAAAGAATATTTCAGGCAGGAACCAGGGGATAATTTGCAAGATGAATATTTTGTTCCCTACAATAAAACAAAGAATTTGCAAGAGACACAGTGCTTTGCTGTGCAGGACACCAAACCTTGGGGTTCAGTATACAAATTTATTCTTAAATTGCTGAATTACACAAGTGCAATCTAGAAGAGCATGGCTGGTCTGTCAGAACTATATTATGAATTCCCACTTGTGCAATTGGCTAACCATATGCAACATACAAAAAGCACAGATTTTTCATTGTCTCTGCATTCCTGGGAGGCCTTTCCTTAAGCAGCCAGCTGTAGTGCTGGAGGATGGCAACGCTGGACAAGGATTTGGTTTTACACAAGTCCATTTCTGACTGAGAAAAACCCAATTAGATTGGCATGGGGGGAAAAACAGTAAAATAGCACATCCACCCATGCGACACATTGTGCCATTTGTCATCTAATGTGTGGAATATGATGGAAGTTCTGAAGCATCTTCTAAGCGCTTTTCACTTCTGCATCAGCTTCAAAAAATTGTATTGTTATTTTAATATTTACATTGTTGTATAGTTATTTTAATATCTACATTCTGCTGGACCCAAACAGGCCTGCTGTAGGTTACAGAGTGTTTGAGTGGAAATAGCTTGCCTAGCTGGAATGTGTGAGTAGTTTATAGGTGATGCTATGACCTTAACCACTTGGATAAGTGATCTCATGACATCTTGAGAATGAATAAAGCTTACTTGTGCTTACCAGATCAGTGAGTTTTAGTGCATTTGGCTGCTTTTATATTTTAAAGGAAGATTTGACTGTTTATAAAAGTGATAGGGAATGTTTTAGAGGAGGAAGAAGCTGCTGTGGGTCATATTCAGTCAATTTCTTGGAGCTGAAAGCTCTGAAATACACTAGATCTGAACTTGAGTTATTATCTGAAGCCATATCCTATCATAAGCAGCAGCCTGTTGGAAGAAATTCTGATCTACTGAGAGAATATGGAATATATGTAAAAATATCAGTATCTTTTATCCACTGTGCAACAACTCTTGCTGCTACTGGTGTGAAAAATGTGGAGGGAGACAAGTAACATATTAATAGGTCCTTTTGCCTGGAAGAAAAGTAGAAAATTTATTCTTCTAACCAAGGAATTTGGCAGCCAGTAGGTTCTGAAATCTCAAGTGCCTTACTGTAAAGAATGAAACAGTTGAGGTATAAAGGCCTGACTTTTCTGACTCACCTCAACATGATTAGGAATGCCTTTTTTCCTTCTTTAAAATCAAACCAGTAACTGTACCAAGTGGGGTGGAATTCAATTTTCTGGTTAGATGATAGGCAGACCTTGCCTTCCCCTGTCCCCATCCCAAAGGCAAATATGTGTTGGTTGATGGGTGCAGGTGAGCAGGATGATTCAGGGCTGTGGTTTGGTACTTCTTCATTGTTTTTGCAGGATCCTGCAGGATTTTCACTACAAAATGAGAGGGAACTGGAGATTGATAATATCTTCTAAGTGTAACAAGGCCAAATGGAAGGAGGCAGAATTGGACTTAGGATAATTAATTTCTGTCTTTGAACTTGAATGAGGAATTTTTTTGCAAATTATTTTCTGATAAAATTAAGATTTACTAGGAAAGCATGAAAAATAATGTTGGAGTTTTTGGGTCATCCTGGGTCCACAAAGATCTTAAATAGTCTCAGAGCTTCTAGAAACTTCATCAAGTGAATTCTGAAAACTGCAAGCTTATTTATTACAGTTGTATGACTTACTGACAGTTTGTACTTTCAATTTTTGCAAAATATGGAGTAGCACACTTGCTCCAATTTTGAACTAAGCCTATCCTAATGTTCCTTTCCAAAACCTTTCCCCTCTTTCATATTCAGAAGGCAAATGAGTGGAATTTCATCTCATAAGGGTCAGGCCTGCTGTGGCACTTTGTGTGTGGTCCTGGACAGGTCCTTTTGCATCAAACACACGGGTCTGGCACTGATTTGGTCTTAGAAATAACCCACTGTCCACTGAGAATAGTTCACAGAACTGCACCCTAAATCTCATGTGGCCTATTTCCACTTCTCTTTCCTAAAATGGACCACCATTTTTCCCTCACTTCTCTCTATAAACCTTCATTTCTGGGCCTGTCACCACTCTGAGCTTTGCCATCCCACACTAGCAGCATCATCCTGGCTTTATTTTTTTTTTCCTCACAGAGAAAATTTAATAAGAAACAAGGAACCAGAAAAGATACTCAATTTGACTTGTTCTGCCCCTTTGATTTTTGAGAAGGAAGTTGTTATAAATTGTAATTCCTTGAGCTTCTCATTCCTTAACCATTTGCTGAACTTTAAAATTCTTGTTGAGTTTCCTGCATTTAAATCCAGAGGGAAGGAGGAGAGGGGAAAAGAAGGTCATTTCCTGTATTGCAACAGTGTAAATAAGTTTTCATTACCTGATTCACTTCTGTTTTGAATATTTTTGATTCTACTTATTTTTTCTTCATAAAAGCCTTTCTTTTCATGACCTAGAAAATTACAGAATCAATTTTATCAGGAACTAAGTATGCCAGAACTAAAGATTTTAGGAACTGTCTTCTCCTTGCAAATGAGTTGACTGCAGGTTAGTAATGAGATGACAGCTACAGAATGTGTGAGGGGGGAAATGGGCATTTTTCTGGAAAGGAGCCTTGTTCCATATGAATTTAGCAACCTCCTGTCAAAATCATAGAGGAATTACCAAAGAGTGAAACCACTTGGAGCAAGCCACTGTGTTGTGTAAGTGCTGCACAGACTGTGGGCATTGGAAAGGAGAAGATGACCTATCAATGTGCCACCCTGGCCCATAAAGCTGTTCTGAGCCACTCATGCAGTGAACACAATGTCTAATAGTGCTCCGAACCTTCATGTATCTGGTGAACTGAAGTGTCTGGAGGCTGTGCCAGGTGCTGTCTGGAAGGGGCATTGCAATCCCATTGCTGGTGCCCTGTGGTGTGACACGGGGGAGCTGAGGCCACATCGAGGTGAGGTGTTGGCTGTGCTGTCACCTTCCATGACCTATTTTCCCTTCTTTGCCAATCTCAGGTGTTTAGAGTCTGTGCAGGGAGGTAGGGAAGGACCTGCCTCATGTTCCAAATCCTGCTGTTTGTTTCCCATGCTGCATGCTTTGGTGTAGGTGTTTCCAAGAGGCACCTGAGAGCAGTGAATCACCTGTGGATACTGCCTTGGCACTGCAATGTGCCATCTGACCAAGAGGCAGCTTTCTGGGAAAAAAGGAAAAGAGGAGAGGCATATGAGTCAGATTTTTTTTTCCTCTCGCTGATATAAGAGAAGACAGCACACTTGTTGTGAAAACTGCAGGAGTCAAATCAAAACTTCTCCATGTGTGTGTAGAAGTATGAGAACAGCAGTAGCTGTGAGCAGGGATCTGTATGACACTGCCAGGCACCTTCTGGGGAATGACTGGAAGTTGCCAAGTAGCTGGATGCTCCTGTTTTCCAGGGATGGCATCAGAAGGTCCTTTCAGGCCAGTAGAGCTGACTGCCTGCTTTTTTGGGCTTCTGCTGGTCAGTTCCTAAGTGCTCTGACAGGTGGGAGATGGAAGAATGTAGGTTACTGAGATTCCCTTGCTTCCTTTGCTGTTATGGTGAGGTGTTATTATGAGGAGTGTGTGGGTGAGCGAAAGGAAGAGCAAGTGTTGAGAGAGAGAAATAGAACTTGAAGTTGACACTAAGGTTTCTCCTTTTCCTTTACAAACTCCTAAACTTCTTTTTTGACTGATTTCCAAAAATAACAGAAACTAACATGGTACATGTTTAAGATGGTTGTTTCCTCATGCTGGTTACAGACCTGTAGTCCAAAATATGGGCAGTATTTCTCTTCTTTGGCCTTTGTGGCTGAAAGAGTGTGGGTTGAAGTGTGATGAAGCCTTAAAGCAAAGACTTGAAGAGGGAGTTTGAGAGAGTTATTTACGTGAGGAAAAATGCATGCTAGGGCATGAGGTAAGTATGGCCAGTTGACTGTGCTGATTTTATCAGGTTTGATATTGTACTGTACAAAGTACATGATATTCATATTGTGATTATGCCAACATAGAAGATATCTCCTTTCATGAGGGTGCAGTTCAGGTCCAGAATGGAGTTTTCTTTTATTCATACTCAGCCTTCAATAATACAGAAGACCAGAGGGAAGACTACTGTTTTATGGGACCATTGTGTTGTATCACTGGGCAGCCATACAGAAAAAAATGCTTGGAGTCATTGCCAGCTTGGGTTGAAATGGAAAATATGATGCAGCAGGCAGCTATATCCAAAAAGGTATGAATGGCTCAGTACATGGAGTTCTGGTACAGCCGCAAGGGCCCAAAGCACAATGAAATGGGCAGTTCAGCAGTGAAATGCTGGGGTAGGTAAGACATGCAAAAACTGAGGAAGGTGAGGGCAGCCACTTTTCTCAAGCAGTTTGCTTTCAATTAGGAAGGACAACAAGCTGCTGTGAAGCTTGTCTCCTCTTGCTTTGGGGGCCTAGCTGTGGTAGAACTGGTCTGCAACAGAACTAACTCTCCAGCCTTGCACACTCTGCACAAACAGAATGTTGAATCAGTGTTGATGACACAAATCCCACCCTTGTGGCAGTAGTTTCATGTTTTCCTTCCTACAACTGTTCTGTAAGCAACATCATGGCTCCACTCACTCTCCAGAGTTTTAATATGAGACAGTGTCAGAAGGGGAGAGAGCAGTGGGGAAAAATTCTGAGAAAGCAACTACATGTGAATGAGAAATATTTCCTGTAAGCTCTTGATGTTGGTTATTGTCAGGGGTTGGGGGCAGGATCTGTAGGCCCCCACTTTAGGTAACACTGGAAATGACTGATGAGTTAGATTCATTTTGGGTAAATGGGCAGTGAAACAACCTGCTTCCCAGAAGAAGGCAATATGGGTTGAAGAAAGGAAAGAACTTAAATCTGAGACTGCTGTGTTTGTGCATGTCTGTGTGCTGCTAGTGCTGCTTTTTCCTCCTTCAGTTGCTGCCTTAACCTGCCAGAGAATATTGCTTTATGCATTTAAGAGAGGAGTATCTGGTTTTGTACCATTTTCTATGCAGCGATGCACAAAATGGTTGATACACAGTAATGTGTGCCCGAGGCCACACAGCCAAATTTCCTGCTGGTTGCTAATGGCAAAGTTTGTCCTTCAGTAGCTACACAGCAGTACTTCTGTTCTAGCAGTTTTGGAGGGCTTTACCATCAGTTGCCAGCTGCCTGGTGAACCCGGGCACTCCTGTAAAGCAGGGCTGCTTTCCCAAACAACCTGCTCTTTTAATTAGTTGGGGCATTTTAAATGCCACAGGATTTCTTGCTGTGGTTGTTGGGCATTTTAAATGCCACAGGATTTCTTGCTTCTCTCGGTTCAACAGGCTGTAGATTCATCTAAAGTGAAAAAAGAGCATTTACTGTAGTTACAGCTGAGAAACAGCAGATTTCCCTCAGTCTCTGCTGAGCCCAGGGAGGGTAAGGGAAGCAAGGTGCTCCTTGGTGCCCCAGTTCTGGATGGCCAGGTCCTCTTGGAGAGGGAGGGCAGCACAGAAACGTTCCAGCTGAAGAAAATAACACACAGTCCACAAAACCTATTTACCCCAAGGATCAGATTTTACTTTTGCATCAATTTCTCCTCTCGTGGCTTCGGCCATGCTGTTCCTCAAGTGTTCTGGGAAGAGTTGCAAAGACTTGACCGCATGAGAACTGCCCGTGTTTCGAGAGCTTTTGCAGTAAAGGAAGGTAAAACAACTTTCATTAAAGGGCTGAATTTCTTAACTCAAAATCTCTGCTTGCAAATGCACTTACTTTCCTCATAGAGATTTTATAATTATGTTGTCAGTTTTATATGTTCAAGGAAAAAATTGCCTGTTGGAGGAATTAGAGACTATTCTGTGTGCTTTCACATCGTCTTTTTTTTAGTATTTTTCATGGGTGCTTGATAATTTGTGGTTTAGCTTCAGATTTTCCCTACTTGGTACTGCAAACCTGACTTTATGTTGCTATGCCCCTGAGGCACAATAGATTTATAATTTATTACCTTTGTTACTATCACACTTATAAAAAACAATGAACCTGGCATTAAGAATTTTAACTGTGTCGATGACCCACTGGAAAACTCTGACCTTAGACCAGGAGACAATAGAGACATAAGAGTATATGATTTTTCAAGTTATTAGGGATTCACATACCTGTAAATCAATGGCACTTAAGCAGAATGTTTAATAGAGAAAATGGACATGAACTTTAAAACTTAAAATGGGAATTAAAAACTGGAATAAAGAAGCCTAGCAGCACAGGCTAATCCTGCCATCTTAAACCCCCTAGTTATTTGTGGAAACAATTGCACTTTCAATGCTGGCACTAATATTTCTGGTGCTGTGAGGTAGGGGCTGCACCTTGCAGATATGCACTCTCTGGCATTATCAACAGATAAGGTTAGTGCTGATATCTGGGCAACAACAAAACCATACTGTGCTCCTTGTGTGTGATCTCTTGTGCTCTTTCTCTGTAGTGAATACACTGGCTCTGCTGTAATTCAGACTGTGGACCTTAAAAATCACACTCAGATAAGCAAACCAGAGCATAACAGCTATGATAACAATTATTTATCAGAAATTGGATGGCCAGCAGGACCAGGGGAATGTTCATCTCCCTATACTCAGCACTGGTGAGGCTGCACCTCAATTTCTGTGTTCAGTTCTGGGCCCCTCACTACAAGACCCTGAAGTGCTGGAGTGAGTCCACAGAAGGGCAGCAGAGATGGTGGAGGGTGTGGAGCGCAAGACTGATGAGGAGCAGCTGAGGGAGCTGGGAGCATTTAGTCTGGAGAAAAGGAGGCTCAGGGGAGACTATCTCTCTCTACAGCTGCAGGCAGGGTGTAGCCAGGTGGGGTGGGTCTCTTCTCCCAGCTAACAAGTGACAGGATGAGAGGAAGTTGCACCAGGGAAGGTTTAGATTGGATATTAGTAAAAATTTATTCATGGAAAGGGTGTTCAGGCATGGGAATAGAGTGACCAGGGGAGTGGTGGAGTCACCATCCTTGAGGTATTTAAAAGATGTGGATGTGGCACTTGGGGAATGGTGAACGTGGCACTGCAGGGGTGGCAGTTGGACTTGAGGATCTTTAGGTCTTTTCCAACCTCAACAATTTTATGAGCATGTTCAATACAGCTTGATTGAACCCGTGTCTTCTCATTAGAATGGGAAAACAAACACAACCCAAAACCAAAGAGCTTTTTAACTGATGGCTTTGTTCATTCCACAGGCTGATGATGTGCATTGTGTTATTCCTTATGTTCCGAGTCCTTCTTACTATTTATGATTTTACTGCTATTATCTGTCTGCTGTCATCATGATAGCATTAGAGCAAAATGTAACAACATCTATAATTAGGGTTGTCTACACATTTTCTCTCTATTTTCCATTTGACTCATGTTTGTAACTTTTGAAATCTTTTAATTTTCAAGTTGAGATAATCAAGGTCAGCTATTTCTGAGAGCAAGGGTGGTGTTTATCCGTTTTTAAAAAATGATATTTTGATCTTCAGAGCAGGTATATAAAACAGCAGGGCTGGATATTAAAATTTGACAGCAAGAGAATACTCGTAGTAGAGAATTCTTAGAAAAAACCCAAGTCTTCTTTCAAGAAAGATACCAAAAATCTAAGGACACTTAATAGTCACATACTGGAAAGTGTTGATTTGAAAGATACACAAAATTATGCAGTTATTGAGATAGCCATGTACATAGTTTAATGTCAGTGGAAGTGCTGAATAGACATGAAAATTATATGTATTGCCTTCTCTGGATGAAACCCAAGAGAATGAATCATGGAAAAAGATGGGCGTGTGTAGGACCTGAAAGTCACTGCTCTGGGGACAAGCTGGGACATGCAGGCACCCTTTAGCTGCCAGTGCCCACAGCCCAGCCCACACACCCCTGTGCTGTGGGGAAGCACCCCCTGGAAGAAGCAGCGTGGGCTGGCCCCAGCTGGGGCAGCAGGAGCATCTTCTGAAGAAATGATGCTGCTGGAGCCCAGGGCAGGCTTAGGAGCACCTGGAAAAAGGTGAGGGGTGATGGACAGGTGGAACTTTTAGCCAGTGGGTAGTATGTACCTGCTGCATGAGCTGGGCTGGTCTTTAAGCTCTGCCTTTGTAAGCTTGCCTCAAACAGCACAGCTGGGGTTTTCTGCATGGGGGTTCTGTGCCTGACCTTGCCCAAGCTGTGCTGCTGTGCACAGGTACTCTTTAGCATGTCTGGTGTTCAGCCAAGTGTGACTTGTTGCTTTTTTTTTATAAAAGTTGAGGCTTTTAAAGTTGTTTTGTTTGCTGAGATCCTTAAAAGCATCCTCCTTTGTGTCTTCTTTTGGGGAGTAAATTATTTTCTGCTGTGTTTCACTCTGGTCCAGTGTGATACCACAGGGTGCTGTGTGTGCTTCATTTCAGGCACTAATTTTTAGATATTTGGGACTGGCCATACGTGAGTTAACTGGTGATGCTAATTGGTGATTAACCTAATAATGGCTTTGATTATGTTAATTAAACTCTTGTCCCACATGGCAGCAGTTAAAGCATTTGTCTTCAAGCTCTCCCTCAGCTGGGGTCCTTCTGAAACCTGCTGGTTTGTGTTGGCAGGGTTGAGTACTGAGTGTGCGATACCAACACAAGTGTCAGTACCAACACTGTTCTCAGTTTTTTCCCTTTAATTTTAAACTTCCTCTTGTTATGACCCTATGGTAAAAATTTAAATGTCATTGGTCAACTTCTGTAGTATGGTTCTCTGGAAGTTCTTCCAAGTGTAAGTGTTCCCCAAGGTGATGGGAGAGAGCCTATGGCACCTGCTTATGCTAACCTGCCTTTTGGTGCATGTATGCACTTCATGGGATGCCAGTGGATGCTGGATACACAGATCATGAGACAAAACCACAGCAGTGCACTAAACATGCAGCTGGGAAGGCTGGGCCAGGTTGTGGTTTTCCTGAAAGCAAGGAGAGAAGTGGATCTTCTGTACGGATTGTTTGCTGACAGAAAACAGTGTGGCAATGAATACTTCAGCAAGAAAAGACTGTAACTGTGGTGGAGGGAGTTGTGTGGCAGCACTGATGCTGCTGCACCTTTTCCAGAATAACTCAGAGCTTTTAAATTTGAGTAAGTAAGCAGATGTTTCAGACTGGCTTGTCCACAGCTTTGTAGCAATTGCAGTAATTTCCATGCTGCTTTTTTAGCAGGCTTTCATCCAGTCAGAACAATCTAAGAAACTGCAAATGCAATGAAAAGGGAAACTGGGAAGTTCCATGCAAATGTATATTATGTGGAAACATAGATTTTGCTGACACTGCCCTGGTACCACATCTTTTAATGCTCAGGGAATGAATACAAAGTACTAATGCAGAAATTATGTTGTCTTAATGCTAGTTTATTGAAAGTGGTGACAAACACGCACAGAAGGATGAATTTAGCTTTATGTATGTGTAAAACTAGTATTTCTACTTGCAGAATATTTCAGATTGCCCCCATTTTGTGGTTTTGGTCTTTTGGGGCATTCAGAAGCCCCATGTTGTTTGGATTGTTTCAGCTGAGGGTGTTCTGCAACTGGAATTATCAAGCTCAGGTCTGAAAGATTGCTTTTCAGAACTGAGGAACATTTTAAATTGATGGCACATTTTCAGTGAATACCTTTCCAGAAGACTGAACAGCACCAAGCCTACAGAAGCCAGTTCCTTTAAACAATGCCTTATCCCTTGTGATTGCTGTGACGATTAAATAACTTCAGAGTTGAAAAAGTTTGAATGGCATTTGCCTTGAGCATTCTTGTGCAGTGCTTTTTTAATGAGCTCCCACACTGCCAGCTTGCAACTTTTAGTACTTAAAGCTTTCTTTGTGCTTCACTCTTATTGCAGTGTTGATAAATTGGGTTTAAGACTTTTATTTGCAGTTGTCCTTTTTGTGTGAAGTGTGAAACCATGCAGTAAGGCAAGGAGAGGTTTTATGTTTGCTACTGCTTAATTCTGTTCTAACTTGAATCCCACTGGAAGTCTAAATGTAGACTAATGTAGACTGTAAGTACAAAGGCAGAATACTACAGGAAAGATAAAAACTGATGATCTCATGATAAATACTGAATGAACCCTCAAAGATTCCAAAGTATTTTTTATGACTTAACAAAATATTTATACATTTTAATGAAAGTGCTGTGACAAGACGTTACCACTATGCACTACTGTTGGAACTGCTAAAAGGACATTACTCTTATTCTAAGGCTGAGGAAGAGGAGCCTGTATGAAGTACCAGCAGAGGGAGTCAGGACTGGCCATTAAATGCTGGAAATTTTCAGATCCCAGTGGTCATCATCTGGAAGCAAAAACATATTGTTAATGTGTGAGGTAAAGTAAAAAAGGTTGCCCTTAAGAATTTTCTGCCTTTTGTGTGATACATAAGTATGTCTTTTCCCCTCCAGCATTTGGATTAGGAATGTGAAAACACATCTGTTCTATTTTGGTTACCCTCCTAGTGATGCCATTCAAAAATGGTTTTCTGAGCAATTTCCCTCTTTCCTGTGCCCTTCTCAAACAACACTAACATGTATGGGATGTGGTAGCCTTTAGAACTGCTCAGGATTTAACACCTCTAGCTTGACACTGATAGAAGAATAATGGCAAATGGGACAGATCCACAGAGGCGGGGAGAAGTGGTTTAATGTGCAAAATGTTGGCAGCATGCTCAGAAGAACCACTGTCTCCTCTCCTCCCAGCTGCAGAGCAGTGGTCTCTGAGTGGATGGGATGGATGCTGTCTCTGATGGCACACTGAGAAGGAGAATTTGGGTGAGTGAGAATGCTCTGAAGAGATTTGTGGCCGTGCAGAAGCTCTTGAAGCTCTTTTCTGTCAGTCTGCAGATTAACACAAAGGCCCGCATCTCTCTCTTTCTCACCTTGCTTGTGACAACTTGTTTACTTAGGCTTTGTACGAAGGATATTGTTAGGACCCAATATTTTTGTCCTCTCTATTGTCCTTTGCAATAATCTCTCTGGATTTGTTGTCTAGTGTTCCTTGGCTTGTTCTAAAGTGGTGTTTTAAAATCTTTCTGGCTTGTTCCCTAAGCTTTCATCATTGAAATAATGGAGAAAAGCAAATAAAAATCATAGAGTATTTGCTTTTAAGATATAAAAATGGATTAATTTATGTTTATTAGCCTCTAGCAAAGACAGCATTCTCCCTGGAGTATTTGTTATCACTGTGTTCTTTTGGTCTGACTTGCTGAGGCTAAAGGAGTCTTGCATGGCAGTCATGATGCTGACACACTCTTCAAACAAAGATTTTAGGGATGCATGTAAGCCACAGCTCAGCCTTCTGCTGCTGCATTTCACTTACTGACCCTGGTGAACGTGGTCCCAACTCAAACTGTTTCTTCATTAAGCAGGCTTTTGGTACATTTTCATTTTACTGGAGAAAGGGAGATTCAGCCAGAGACAGTGTTTTTCTTCTGGAATTTACCAAACATTCAGAGAGATTGGTGCTTGTTGCCCTCTTGAATTTGCAGAAGGTTCTGGATACAGCAAACGGGTGTTCCTGCAAAGGTAATAAGCTGATAGGAAAGAGCAAAGCAAAAGGTGGAAAACCCCATTGCTTGTCTCTTCAGTGCTGACAGCGTGGGGCTGGTGGACAGGTGAGAGGCTCTGAGCTGGCAGGCTTGGGTTGAGTTCCCAGCTCTGTCACACACTCCTCTGTGGCCACCTACAAACTGCTCCAGGTCTCTGCTTTGCCTGGCTGGCCACTCTTAACTCTTCACATCTTACTAGTGCAGAGTGGCTTTCACTGTGCCCTGTACACACCATACCATTGTGTATCTGTTCCCTCCCTCTGCAGTGCCACTGAAGTGTCTTTTAATCTTGGACAGAATTGATATCAGTAAAGCCAAGCTATGCAGAAAACTGGACATTTAAACCCTCTCTGTGCTTTTTTCACAAGTTCATTTATCAGCTGCTCCTTTGTTCTGTCCTCCTAACCTCACCTGCATTCCTTTTCTGCTCTTTCACCCCGTGCTTACATGTTTAGGTTTGTATCCCTGTCCTTTCCCTTCTTCCCCTCCTTCAATCTGTGAAGAGACCCAATTCTCCTGACCATCTAATTTAACTTCGATTCCCTCCTAGTCATTAGGCTTCTCTATTGAGGCCAGAAAGGTCTGGCAACCTCTTTGGTGGGTTTGCTAAGCTGTTGATTTAAATTTTACAGGCTTTGTGATGCAGAGAGACTGCTAAATCACTGCTCCCTTGACAGGTTTCTAAAAGGCTGGAGGGAGGCAGGGGATTGAATAGAAAATTGGAAGAAGTGAGAGAAAACAGGAGGGTAGAACTTCTGGAAGGAAGCATGAAGAGTAATTTTGGGCCAGGTAGATGACAAGAATCTGACAGGGAGAAATAATTTTAAAGAACAGTGTGTATGCACGTGTAGATGGAGAAAGGCAGGTTAGAAAAAAGACAGAGGGACATTTGTCAGAAGGAGCTGAAACCATGGTGACTGGATTCTGAATGCTCAGCATCAGGGCTGATATTTAAGGACAACTTCAAGAGGTTCTGATCAAGAAAGTCCAGCTGTGTGGTTTCAGGTAGATTCTCTTATTAAAAAAACAATTGAAAACAACAACAAAACCTGTGAAAAAAAAACAACCAGAAACAAACAAACCAACTCCAACAAACAAAACACCTAAAGAAATCCAAACCCAACATCAAGGCTGTGTTCCATTCAAAGCATGTCAAGAGAGCTTGACAGAAAAATATTTTAATAGCTTGCTTCTCTTGTGCTGATTGATTACAGCAACAGCTCAAAGATAAGCATTCTGTCAAGAATCATTAATATCTGTCAGCCAGTAGTAGCTATGCAATATCAGAAATTCAAGCTGTTGAAAAGCATTCTATCATTGCCTTGTGCTGAAAACCATAAATGAATATTCATGGTAGCACACACAGCTTACAAACAGTTCTTCACTTCACATAGCTTTCAAAAGATGAGCATGTAGGTTATTACCACAGTTTAGGTGTGAAAATAAGTTCCTGCTTTTTTACTTTTTTATACTTTGACAACTTAAATTCCTGTAAATGACATGGAATATATTTACCACAATCATTTGTCCAAATCTTACTATTCATCTCCAATCTCACTATTCATATTCCAATGAGCTGTAAGATTTTCTTGTTGCCTGCATCAGTGGGAAGGAAGAATTTAAGATCTGGAAGATTTAAGATGCTACTTAGGTGATCCTGTATGTGGCAAAAAATTGAATTATAGAAGGCGAATTCTTCGGTGCTTAAACAAGGAAAATACTTGTGACTCCTGCAAAAACTCTTCTAGAAGTCCTGTGATGTTGTGAAAGTTCTCCCTGATCTGTGAGAATTCTCAGGGAATGTGACCTTAGTGACTGCCCTGGGACTGCTGCAGGGTTAAGCTGCATCCAGTGTTGTGTCAGCAGACAGTGGGCATCTGGGGCACTTTTCCTTTTGGAATGCAAAGATCAGAATTTCGGTTCAGGAGGAGCCATTGCTCTGACATTGTGTACCCCAAATCACAGTGATGAAGCTTTCTCTGAGGTTTGACTCCTGATGATGTGCTAGGGTTTACTTATGATGAGATTTCATCACTTGGTACAAGTGCCTTATTTCCTTGTAATTCCTAAGACTTTGTTCATACACATATGTGAAATCAATGAATCTTAGAAATTACTTTTCCTAGGATCTTTTGGGAGTGCTAGGATAGCAGGTGTCCTTGACCTGCTGTGGCTGGTCAAGTGAAGCTTCTCTGAGCAAGCCTGCCAGAGAACACATTACTCACTGTGGAGAGGTGAGAGCACAGTCTGTGTTTGTGTCCAGAGATATCCGCCTCCTCCATTCTAATCCCTTATTTCATGTTTCAAAGGCTTCAAGGATATGGAAATATTGGGAACACACCCCTGCTGTATTTATGGAGATTGGAACAGTTCTACTAGTAAAAACTCGTTTCCTTTCCTTTCTGTTTGATTCAAAATACTCAGTCACCTTTAGGTGAAGGAACTCTTCAGAAAAATGGAACATCTGAGTTGAGGTCTCTGCTCCTGCACTGATATTTGAAACAGGCCTGTTGTATCCCAGATGTTCAGAGACTGCAGGGGATTATACTTGTACTATAACCTTCTCAATCATTCTTCCCTAAGCAAGGAAAAGCTTTGTGTGCCTAACTATTGGATGAGGTTTGTAGCTGCAAATTACTGACAGAGATATCTCATTGCCTTTGAGAGTCCTCTGTACTTTCTGTTGGACAGCTTCAGCTTATTAGCATCTGCAAATGCCATTTCTGGGTGCCTGGCAGGTACTGCACAAGCAGAACAGTTCTCTAAAAAGGTCCCAGTGGGATAGTAACACATCCTTACTTCTGACTGGATATGTTTGTTTATCTGCAAATATATTTGCATTTTGTGGTGACTTGCTAACAAAGCACAAAATGCAGCTGCCTGATATCTTTTAGATGTCAGATGATTTCTGTGTAATATTTACTTTAAAAAGAATTTAGGCAGTATCTCTTACCCAATAGCATCTACCCCTGAATATCATGATTATCCTTTTTAGAAGTGAGGTATGGAACTCCCGGCTGTATGCATGTTTACTGCTGCTTTTAGTCCTGCTGAGTTCTAATAAAAGAGCAGACTCAGCCTGGAAGAAAAGTACTTTTAAGACTGGAGCCATAGGAAGAGAAATGAATACCTGTTTCAGAAAGTTAGGCTGTAACCCTCTTCACCTCTCCAGAGGCAAGTGTTCCTCTCACATGCAGTCATCCATGCTTTGTCATTAAAAACACAACAGTGGTTCCAGTTATTTTTGATAAACCCTCTGTGTCTTCACCAGCCTATCATTTCACTTGTCAATAAAGCAGGACCCCCTTGAGAAGCCACTGTCTATGAGTTATTCCCATATCACATTCCTGTAAATACTGTGTGAACCTCTTGATTTTGGACTGCAAGCACACCTGTGATTAGTGTGTGGGAGGAGCATGACTCAGACCGAGTCATTCCAGTGACAATTATTCTTTAAGCACCCCAAATTAGTCTTCATCAGTAAATGGCATCTTTGTCTCCAGCCTCACTGGTTTAGTCAACATAATTCCAAACTTCATTACTCTTACTTGTGTTATGAACAGTATTAAATCTTTGTAACTATTTAGTGATACCAGAAGAGGAGAGGTTTTGTGTCACTGTAGGACACGAAAGAACACGAGTGTACACACCGCTGTTCTCAAGGTGAAGAAAGTGGAGTTTATTTTCTGACTCTTAACATTTATAGATTTCTAAAAGTGGCAGTGGATTGGAGGGTGAAAGTGCCACCTCTCCAATGACACTGGACAAACTAACAGTCTATCAAATTTCTCTTCCTCCATAAAGGAATGCAAAACAATAAGTTATTTACAGAAAGCGTGTGAGAAAGTTTGTTACAAGAATGTAAACATCAGAAGGCTTAGAAAATCTTAAAAAATCAGGGCGACAGTTTTGGACCACTTTGTCTTTAGGTTTGTTTGGGAAGCGTTTGAAAATAGTGTAGAATGAAAATGAATGAAAGCGTTTGAAAGCCCTGTGTAGAAAATAGTCACATAATAGTCTGTACTTGTTGCACCCAGAAGTAAAAGCTGTGCATGTGCAAGAAGGGATTGGCAGGTGGGCGATGAGCTCCTTGCAGTCTGGCTGTGGTTATTGAAGTAACAACACCCCAGGATGGCTTACCAAGGTTTGGTTGCATCAAAAGCTTCAGACTGAGCTGCAGAAGGCAAAGCACACAGGTGCAGTGTAGTCCAGTTAAGTGCACTGGCTCTAGGGGCTTAATTTCACAGTAGAGGAGATCTGAAGTGAGAATGAATTGTTGTCCTTATGTCCAGCATGCATTAATCCTGTCAGGTGCAGCCATGCCCTTGGCTCTTGCTGGCTGGCCTGTCACCTGGGCAGAGCTGGAGCTCCTGGGTGATGAGCACAGCCTCTCTGTGTCTGATCACTGCTGGTTTCACAGCGGGACTGCTTGAAGCAAAGTCAGCTTGAAGGGCCTGCTGAGTGTAAACCAGGTGAGCTGCAGAAAACACAGGCTTCCAGGTACCTTCTTTAAGTTCTTTTCAGGGTTTAGTTTGACTAGTTTTGGGTTTGGGGACAATACAGTTAATCCAAAGAAGTGTCTTCTCTCTGGAGTTTGTGAGACAAGGGTTATGCAATTTTTCCATCAGCTGTCTGGTTGAGGCCAGCACTCTACCACCTACCTTTGGTTCTCTTCAAAATGACACCAGAGTACCTCCATCCCACTCTGCTTTTATGTTGGGGTAATTTATAGGCATTAAAATTTTACCTTTTCTTTTGTTCTCAGAGAAGACAAAACTTAAAAAAAGACTGTGCTGTACTGCTGCATAGACAGCAGAAGCTTTTGTAAGTCATTGGATGAAAG
The DNA here is from genome assembly GCF_027887145.1 of Ammospiza caudacuta. NCBI lineage: Eukaryota > Metazoa > Chordata > Aves > Passeriformes > Passerellidae > Ammospiza > Ammospiza caudacuta. The sequence goes on from NC_080595.1 coordinate 26,465,817, forward strand.
TTAGGGCTTGAAGAGAAATGCATTGTCTTGCTGTTTCTCTGAACTGTGTCCTTAACTTTCACCACAGGCAGACATGCCCACACCTTGCAGTAGTGCTTAAAGCACAGCTGAGCAGAGGTTTTAAGCCTAATGAGAAGTGAGATCACTGCAGTCTCAGGGGAAGCCTTGGGTCCTTCCTCCTTGTGGTCTCTGGTCATTTCAGACCTGAACATGATCAGCAAGGAATGCAGCCAGCTATGAACTTCCCACATGGGTGCTCTGGTGGGAGTACAGAGGAGCCACCTGAATCCAATTATCATTTGGAACAAAGAATTACTCTAAATGTAAGATTCCTTAATTAAATGAGGTTGAAGCTATGACCAAAAGGAATCAGACAGGAGAATTTTGCTTGAACTTTGAAAGTGACTTTAGCCATTAAACTCGTGTTGCATCAGTGACAAGGGCAAGTTTTGTCCAGAAATCCATATGTGTAAGTGCTGGATGGTGGCTTTGGTGTGCAAAATTCAGATCCAGTGCTAGACCCTCAAAGACCGCAGATAGGTTATTGCAAAATGAGGCCCAATAGCTGCCAACGGGAACAGGCCTGAGGCAGCAGTGCAAAGCCCAGCAGGATGTGTGGCAGCCATGAAGGGAAAGGACCAGAAGGTTTGGATAACAGGTCATCTCCTTGAGTGTCCTTAGATTTCCCTCCAGCAAGGCCATGTAGAAAGGATCATACAAGTCACAGAGGAAACAGCATGAACAGAGGAATGCTAACAACTACATAGGTAAGCAGTTTCTCATGAAGAGAACTTTTCCTAATTGTGGCTTTTGATTTTTGTTTTTTGTTCTTCTCTTTCTGTAGTTCTATTTCAGTAATAGATTTTACAATGAGGAGAGTTGGTGTTTAACTGGGGGAAACCATTAGAGCTAAGTTGAGAGTAGATAAAACTGAGCTTTGAAAGCAAAAGCTTTCCTATGGGTGCAAATGAGTAAAAATCTAGAAGCAGTATTTGGAGATTTAATTTTAACCAAGTAATTGAAAATGGCCATGCATTACCCTGCATAAACTGTAGAAGAAAAATTATGCCCTTAAATGGCTCAGTCGTCATTTAAATGGTGATCTGTTCATTAGTGCTGGGAAATGAAATAGAAATCCATTTCAATTTTCTAGACAATTTAAATTTTATTGTCCATAAAATTCTACAAAACAGTAAAAGAGTGTCCTTTCTTACAAATTGCAGAGGATTTAATCAGATTTGGCATTTTATTAATTCTCATCATGGTAAAACCTGCTAGTGAATACATTGAGCTGAGTTCATCCTGTGTTGGTAAAGTGTCCCACTGGGGAGTCTGCCCTGGTGTATTTGGAACAGAGATAGTTTTTACAGCTGTTATCTGTTTGTACTTCACTTACTTTCCTCTTGGTAATCAAATTGGCACATTGAGCAAGATCTTGATGATGCTCCATGTTTTGAGCCTGTGTACTTCAGTGTTGCTCTAGACTAATCCTTTATGACATTCCTGAAGATGTTGTGATAAATATACTGCTCTTTACAGGAACTGTAGTTGCTGTAACTAGTTGTGAGAATTGGTACATTTTCTTGCCATTCTGTTTTACCTTATCAGAGATAAACCTATCTTCTGGCGAATAAAATTTAGAGAGGTGACTGGGAAGTGCCATTTTTTGTAGAATCTTCCTTTTTCTCTAGTCTTACCTTTGATTTATCATTATCACTATTTCAAATCTTGCCTGTTGATCTTGCTGTCCCATGTTGTTATATTTTCTCTGAAATAAATTGATTCTGCAAGGAGTTTTCTGTGGACTTGTTGATTAAACTGTGCAAGTTCTTGGAAAGTCTTTTTGCTATCAAGGGTTAAGGCCTTAATTTCAATTAATGACCAGGTATTACTGTTTGGAGTTAGTCATAGCTTTCTGTCAGGTTTAAGAATTTACCTGTAAGTTGAGGCAGAACATACATCTTCCAGTCTGGTTTATGATGCACTTTTGAATGTAAAACACTGCTACCCTCATTGGGACTCACTATAGTCAGTGGAAGTGCTGGGCCTTGCAGAGAAATGGATGCCTTCAGGTAATTTAAGTAAGAAGAGTCAGGTGAACTCATCGTTCTGCAAGTGCTGTTTGTTTATAGAATAAGAGTGTGCAATCCTGTTTTCCTGAGAGATGCTCATGGTTAGGGATTTCGAAGTCTTATCAGCTTGAAGTCTCACCGTATCCAAGATGCTCTTCTCTTTAATTCCTTTCAGCATTATGCTTCTGTTGTCTTCCGCTGGTGTCCCTTTACAGCAGAAAGTTAGTGTATGACCAGATTGTTACTCTTAATTTCTCAACCAAGAACACATCGAAGTCCTCAAAACTTCTGACTTGTTTTGCATCTGATTACTTTAGTAATCTGCTTTTCTGCAAGCATTTTGGCTGCAGTAGAGTCTCTGTGGCTGCCTTTAAATCCCCCTCTGGTGACTGTTGGCACCTTTCAGGATAAATACAATACTAAACTGTAGCTGTCAAAGTAAATGAATGATGAGTTTTGTGAATCAGGATTCTTGCCATTTTACTAGTTTGAACACTTCTCAATTTGCCAAAAATCCAGATTTTACAGTGTTAATTAGTGGGACTGTGTCAATTTAGTCAGGTGCTGCAGTGCAGAAGTAGGAGCCTTGGCCAGGGAGGTAATAGCCACCACTCTGGATTGGCAGGAGGCTTCATCCCCTCTTTTCATAAGCAGGCTCTTGGATCCATGATGCAGTCCTTCATAGAGAGCAGGGTGGTGTTGGCCCTTCGCTGTCAGCTGGGAGAGAGCTGTTCATGTTTAAGAGCTTTCTCACAGGGCTGATGCTGAAGGTTGTTCTGCTGACTTGTACTCACTGTGGCTCTGATGGCCCCTGTGATCAGTTGTGCTCTGTGTGTTTTTCCATGCTGTTTTTCTTAGCCCAAACATGCTGAAGGCAAAAGCAGAACCTGTTGGAGAGCTGTGCTGCTCGTGTTGCTTGCCAGCCAAAACACCTGTGATTGCTGCTGTCAGCTGTATGGGTGCTTCCAGATCAACATCTAAATAAAAAAGGCTTTGAAGCATCCTAAGGGATGGTGGAGTTTAGCATCTTTGGAAGGTTTGTTAATTTAGCAACACTTGTCTCTATTCTTCCATATTAAGTCTTAAACTGGTAAAATATAAGTCATTGCAGATCCATGAGCTAACAGGAGGTTATATGGCTGTGCTGCTGTAGTAGCAGGCTGCTTTTATTTTGTAGAGTTAGGAAAGGGTGTGAGGAGAGAAGCAGCAGGAGCTGCCTCTGGTGTTTGCTCTATAGCTGTTCTTAACTTCCCTTTCTGCCCTCACACACTGCAGACAGCCTATTTTAAGGTGCACAGATGTTTCTACTACTCTGGTCCTTGGTAGTTGCTTAAGTGGCTTCTTAGAGCAGCTGTTCCCTTGTTTATGTCTCTGACGTTCATTTCATTGCAGTTCTTGTTTTTGTTTGGTGGTGGGAAGATGAAAAAACCCCATGTGCTGATGATGCTCTGATGTTGTTTAGCTTTTATCAATTGTGTCATCAGTGGCGTCCTACCCTTCTGCAGGGGAGACATTTCCATTGTAGCTGGAGCCCAGTGTTGTCCTTCTCTGTCCCAGTTTTGCTGTCAGCAGGGTGATTGCACCAAATGTGATGATGAGAGTGAGAAGATTTGCAGTAGAATTCAACTAAGAGTTTAATGAAATTTGCCTGTGGTCTCTCCTCTTTCATCCTAGCAGTCAAGTGCTTGTGCCACATGGTTTGATGTGCGTGTCCCTCATAGCCTATTCAGGCTTCCTGCTTTGCTCCTTGCCATTAAATTGATTTTCAGACTTGCTCAGTAGTGTGCCAGTTCTCTGATCTTTGCCATTGCTACTGCCTTGCTTCAGAGGTGCAAATTAGAAGCTGGTGGCATGAAAGAGGGAGGTGGAGCAGTGTATTGTTTCTGTCCAGAAGAACAGAGAGCTGTGGGAAGAGCAGGATTTAACAGTCACTGGGACAGCAAGGGGGAGAGCTGTTCTGGGAATTTACTTTCACTTGAAAAAAATGCCTTTTTCCCAGGTTGTGAAATTCAGGAAGTGATGTACATGCTAAGACTAGCAATTGTAATTTGTTTTATAACAGGTGAAAATGTTCTGGATATATATTGTGAAAAGTCATGAAGTGCAGAAAATTAATTGACCTATTAGATTTTGGCTACGTTGTTTACATTTATTCTACTAGCTAAATGGAATTATATGTTTATACATTGTGCTAGCAAAAAAACCAAAAGGCAGATAAAAGCTTACAAATAGGAAACTTTATAATGCACAAAACTTCCTAAGAAAAAGCAAATTAAGCAGCTCTGGGTCTGTCTGTACTGTTCTAGAAGGTTGTGTAGATACTTGATGAGTACATCTCACTTCAAAAGCTTTGGTATCAGATTGCAAGACTACAAAGAACAATTTTATCAAAACTAGCTTTGTAAACAATTCTTTAAGATACCTGTTCAGTTTGGTATTTGCTTGTATATTGTACTTTACAGTTCAGTGCTTTTCTTTTAACTGCATGTTCTCTACCCATCAGTAGGCATAATTACCACTGATCAAGACCCCTAATCTCAAGCAATTATAAGCTCTTACATTGTTCTAATTGCACATTTGAAAATAATGTCATTTTCTCATGTAATTATGAGATGATCCATACAATTAATTTCTGCTTTTCTTTTTATCTGATCAGTGTTAATTTTGTGTGACCTCACAATGTGTTATCTGAAAATGCCTTTGAGACTTGCAGTTTTTCTGGTTAATTTATGGTTATGTTTCATATTCAGTAAGGAGGGATACAGTGCAAGAAATTTTCCAGGCTGTGCTTTCAACCTTCTATGACCTGAAAAATTTGTTGTGTATTAGGAACTTGTTGGTGAAACAGAAGTGCAATTATCCGTTTAAATCATCTACTCTTTGCAAATGCAGGTGCTTGCTCTTTGAATAGTACTTAGATTAGTGCAGTATGTAAAAGGGGTTTATTTTGGTTTTTTAATTGTTAAACTGGAATTTACATGCAGACAGACTTTTTTGACCAGCTTTCCGGGCAGCAAAAGTGAGGGCAGTTCATTTTCAGAAAGCACTGCGAGTCGTGGGGGCAGGATATAAGAGATTGTTCACGAGTTGATGTTGGTCTCACTTGTTGCTGCGTAGTTCTGCACACCTTTTGTGTGCCAGGCCATTGCATGAGTGTGTTTTGAACAAATCATCGTCAGTCTGTTGAATCATCTCAGGAACCAAATGCAGCACGTACATCTGTAAATGGGGTAATTGTAAACCTCTCATTCTTACAGACAGAAATTATTACTGTTATAATTCTAAAATCAGACCCCAGATCTTTTACTGTGGACCTACACTAGCTTGTATTTATTTCTCTATTCTTACTTGTTACATCACTAAAAATAGCAGATGATTTGGTGACCTTAGCAACCTGTGTCTGACCTTCATGATTCACTTGTGGGTAATTTCCTGCTGCAATTACTATGGTCCTGTCTGTGGTGTTATTTAAACACTGGTTTAAATGACTGCAGTGTAAATGAGCAGCCACATTATTGGAGACAACATGTTTTTCTTTATTGTAAGAGAAGAATATTTGCATCAGGGGGTGAGTGCCGCATCATTTCTGAGGGATCTTGACATTCCTGGAGGAGAAATGCTGGAGATTTTGCTCTGTCATGAATAGCCCAACTTTCTTTCTTTAGTAGAGTGTGTGTTTCTGAAATCATTCTGGGGCTGCAGTCTACTGCAGTGGGTTCATTTCATTATTCCTTTGAAAGTAAGGAGAGGCACACAGCCAGCTACTTCTGTGCAGAAGAGTTCAAGGTTTAATATGCTAATGTATCTACCCAATATTAGGCTGCAAAAATCCTTGGCTTTGATGTGTCTTTAATAGTAATAAAATGGTTGGCTAATGATAAATTAAGTATGTAAGTTTGAGAATTAAAAAAATTAATCTAGGCAGGAATAATTTTCCTTGCCAAGATAATTGTCATACTGGAACTGCAGTTTGCAGTGGAAATTCCTTGCTTTATAATAATCAAAATATACAATCAAACTTTTGGCTTTTCTTTAGGCTTCACATTAAAGCTGGGCATTAATGGGACAGGGTGGGGACTGCATTTTATATTTGCTGGCCTGGAGCTGTATTTGCCAAGGTACTGAACCTCCAGGTCTCACTGTTTGCCAGAGAGCAAAGATAAAAGTCTGCTTGCCATCCTCTCTGTAATTGTCACCTGTTTCAGTGCTGGGCTGGCCGCCTTGTGCTGCTGCAGTCTCCTGTAGGGTCATGTTTGCATCTGCATTACAGAGAGCAAACCAGGACTTATTCAGGGATAGGTAATGCTGTTCTAATAACAAAAATACTCATGGATTAAGGAGCTGTTATGGTAAATCAGTTTTGTAAAGCATTTTATCATTCTTCACTACTCACTGGACTGCCCGGTATAGTTTTGTTCAAGCCCAAGTTCAGGTTAAACACGGAAAATATATGTTTCTGGTTACTGTAATAATGCTCTCCCCTCTGAGAGAGCACATTTTTCTGCATATTTTTATAGCTGTTTGTACAGAGGAATAGATGGAAAAAGGGAGAGCTGTTCTCTACAGAAACTCATAAAAAGGAAAGTCATGCAGCATCAAGAAGGAATTCTACAGAAAATCAGCAGTGTAAAGGCCTTGAGCAAACCTTAACTTAAATCACATCTCTTGATGATCAGGGCAAAGACAGTCCTATAAGTTTCTTTTGCACAATATCAAAGGTTTTTGTTGGTCATAGAACCCTAGAGCATGTTAATTGGCTTAAGGATATCTGCCTATAACACTCACCTGAATAAATAGCTGCATTCTCAAGGGAAGAAGTGGGGTGATTTTTTTTTAATAGCTGGTGAGGGAGTAAATAAACAGTAAAAAGGGGTACTTCAGTAAAGCAAAATATCTTTTTTATAAATATGTCTTCTCATTGACTTATTTTTATTTCAAGTGGAAGAGATATGATACAATTTAGTGCTTGTTTTGGGGGGCAGGAAATGGTTAAGAGGAAGAAGTTACTCAGCAAGCCAGAGCACTTACGGGTGGTTATCATCACATCTGCAGTCTGACTGTTCTTCTCCCTCTACAGCCAACCTGTCACACATCACTGACCTGATTCATGATGTAGGAGAGCTCCCCTTGAGGCTTCCTGTCTCTCCATTTCATCCAAGGCTGGACTGGCTGGAAGAGCCCCAGCCTCTGCAAGCCATCAAAGCTGGCTGCTAGGGCTGCCACCAGCCTGCTGTTCTGTCTTGGCCTTCAGCAGATGGAGCTTCTCAAGTCCTGTGTGTTTTCATCTGCTCCTCTCTATGCCTGGAAACACTGCCTTTTTTTCTGCCTGGTGTTTATTCTTAAACCCATCTTGATGAACCAGCTGGCTTCCCAACTGTGTTGTGTGAAGTCAGGAGGGCTGTGCAAAGGTCTGCCTCTCGGCTCCAGCTCTTGCCTCAGGCCTTGCTGTTCTTTTGCCTGAAGAATGTAAAATGTAATGCGAGTTTTTATATATTATTAAACTTATGTGTATAAATCACTGACCCATGGTAGCTGTTTATTACATATTCCATCTTGTCTTTGATGCACTGCTGCTGTCACTCTGAGGTGGGTAACGATGACTCAGCTTACTGCTGTGATAATGCACTTAAAGCCTGGAAATCTGTCACTGATGGTATTTCAACACAGGTGCTATAAACCTGAGATGAAAAATTAAAGTATTTGCTGTCAAGCTATTTCTCTTAAAATTCTTCTGTCTACTGTTGTGGTTTTGTAAGGTTTTGGGTACTGCTGAGTTGTTTTATGAACAAAGTCAAACAGTCGTGTTTTAGGAGGTCTGGGATGCAGGACATGCTCTCACAGAAGCAGGTGGTGGTCCTCAATTTGCAGTGCTGAAGGTGACCTATAAAATGCTTGTGTTCATCAGGCCTTCCTACCTTCCTAATAAAGCACCAATATTTGCATGCATTTTTACAACCTAGCCTTTCCAGCCTTAAAGCCCAGTGGAACACAGACTGATCACCACATCTTACCATGTATTTTCCCTGTGGTTTTCCTTCTTTTTCACAGCCCTTCTGTATGCCACCATTTTTGGTAACGTGACAACCATATTTCAGCAGATGTACGCTAACACAAACAGATACCATGAAATGCTGAACAGCGTCCGGGACTTTTTGAAGCTCTACCAGGTCCCCAAAGGACTGAGTGAACGTGTGATGGATTACATCGTTTCCACCTGGTCAATGTCCAGGGGAATAGATACTGAAAAGGTAAGTAAATTAAACTGCAAGGAAAGAAGTTACATCCTGAAAGCAGTCCATTAAAATAAACAGGAGGTACTGTCTTAGTAAAGGAGACAAATATTCTTTAAATAGTTCTAAACAGCAGCTTCCCTTAATTTTTAACTTTTAAATACAGTATTTCAGCTATTCTGTCGTACTGACATATGATAATGGTAAAAGTATGTATGTTTTGCTAGTGAAATGGTATGAAATAGTAGAAAAATCATAAAGAGAAAAAGCTCAGTTTACTATAAATAAAGGTGATAAGTAAATAACAAGTTCCAGACTGTAACACAACCTCACAGTTTTTCTAAATGAGATTTTTTTTGCAATATTTCTCATGAGGTTGCTTGCAGCTCTGTGGGCCTGAAAACAAGGTAATTTTTTTTGTCGTTGGAGAGTTTGAATGTAATATTCTGTGTGCAGGTTAAAGATATTAATGAAAGCTGGAATTATTTAATAACGTATTGCTTGAAATCTACTTTGTGTAAGGCAAGTGTTATCATTCTGATTCATTGAATTGATGAATAAATTCCCATTGTGTCTTTTAAAATAACAGATGGCCTTTCACCAGAACAAATGTACCAATGTAGCTCCTTGTCGCTTTCATATTAGTTGCCAGTTTTTGTGGGGATAGACAATTTTTCTTCTGCTTGTAAAGAGATGTGATTTGTGGGGTGGATCATTCAGGAAATCACACCAATGCTCTGGTCACCAGCCTTCTGGTTGGCAGCTTAATTTAGCATTCTGAACTGTGGATGATGCAGTTAAAGAGCAAACAGTGTCATTTCTGTACAGCTGTTACAGCATCATTATGAAGCAGGAGAACAGATGTGGCCTTGCACTGAGCTGCCTGCAGACTGAGGGGCACACAGGGCACTGTTTGCTTTCCTAAATGGTCTTCAGCCAATCTGCCATTTTTAGATCCCAGACATGATTCTGTAAGCACTGTCTGCCATACTAGCTTTCAGAAAGAAATTATATTTTAGTGCTGGATAGCACTGGTTAGAAGCTGTTCTGCATGTTTTCTCACAATCTGTCTTTGTGTGGGGTTGTGATTCGAGGTAGGTGCATTTGGAGAAGGTGGAGAGACATCTGAGGAAACATAGTGTAATGAGTGCTGGTGCTTTCATTCAGCCCCCATTACAAACTCCTGTCATCATTTTAACAAAACAACAAGAAAAATTTGCTGTGTAAAACATGTTGGTTTTTTTTTTTAGCGTATCTTCAAAGTTCATTCTTGGCTTCCTTTGATAAGGAGAGAAATGCTTTAAGAGGATGCATTTGGAGACAGCAGACTAACCAAACCAAGCACAACAATACTCAGTGTAGCCTTTGAGAATTATCTTAATAAGAAGGAAAGAAGGTTCCAATTGTCAGGATACCAAAGTGCTTAATACAGTGCTGTTTTCAGTAACTGGTGTGTTCATAGCTGAGCTGCTGCTGGCCGTGACTGCTAAACCAAGAACTCAGCTTTCATCTGCACAGCAAAAGCTGTGGTTGGCTGTGCCAATCCATAAACTCCCAGGTCTGAGCTCTGTTGTTTTGATGCCTGTGCATAACTTCTGGGATGTTTTGTCATGAATAAAACATGTATTGCTCATGAGGCAGAACAGTGGTACTTGTGCTCCTCTGAAAGGCAGTGCAGCTTCCTACAGATGAAGCAGAGACTTAAATATGAACTGAGCACAGAACTGGTCCTGTCACTATTTTGTAGGCCACGAATTTGTCAGTTCAGTGTTCACTGCAGACACGCTAAGTTATTGGTTTAGAAAATGCCAGTACAACAAAATTTAACTAAGAGCTACTGAAAGATTCTAAAATTGATCCATGAAGATACATTTCCTACCTCCCTTACAAATGAAAGTCTTCTTCCATTTATCTGTAGATCTCAAATGTCTTTAATTGCTTTCATTTTTGTGAAGTCTGGAGACAATTTCTTTAAATGGAGAATGGAAAACTGGTTAACTTCCTCTAAGACTGCTATACCAAAAAGTTTTTGGATAATAGCATCATTTCAAATATTCTTTTGTATACTCGGGGGGGTTTGCTGCTATTTCTATTGCAACAACCCTTTTTGTGTGCGATATCCAGGTAACTGGAAAGTGTGTGTGTAATTCCAGTAGTAAAATTTGGCAAGAATATGCCACTAAAGAGTATTTTTATCACCAGAGTAAATGAGATAATGGAAAAGACAGATATGGCCGCTGCCTGTGTTCCCTGTTAAATGCTGGCCTTGCTGCCCCGGCCCATTTCTGTGAGCCTGGAAAACTGGGAACTGGCACTTTTGGCAGCTCTTCTGTACAGGGCAGCCAAGAAAAATCATCCCTGAGTGCCCTACACCTAAGCACTATACAAATACATCTCTTTTAAGAAGTTATATCTGTAATAAAATGTCTGTTTGGAGGTGGGCCAAAGATGTTGATATTGGTGGTGGAGTTATTTGCCTTTGGAGTACCAGGCATGATATCTGAAACCAGTGCCATGCACAGAATTAATAGCTTGGTTCTCTGCTCAGATCTTGCACAGAACCCCATTTCAAAGTGTAGGCATAGCCATAGTGCTTCCTGTGTTCCTTTTGTGTTTTTCAGGAGTATTTGCAGTGAGACAGTCTTCTCTTTCCACCTAGGAAAATGTGTGGGAGTAACTCTGAAGCTCAACTGGAGTGCTCCTTAATTGGATGGAGTAGTTATTACTAAGAAAATAATAATAAAAAAAGAGGCAGACTCAGACTACTCGATGTTCTTCTCAAATAATATGTCCTAGACGTGCTTCATCATAGACCATCCCCCAAGGATTTTGTCATCCCCAAACTCTGCTCATGTCACTTCTTTCCACTTTTAATCTGCACATGCAGCAGTGATTTGGTATTCTTTCCACTTGGCTGTTCGTATTATATTAAAACCCTTCAGAAATGGCCCTGGCTGGTACCTGCTGTGCTGAGCGTCAGCTCCATCAGCTCGTGTTCTCTTAGGACCACACATCATGAATTGCCGTGAGGAACATTCCATTTGGAAGATCAGAAGCTGCCCAAAACAGCATCATACCTTAAAGTCCCTTTCCTGTGTAAACAAAAAACTTGTTAGTGCCACTTGGGGGTAAATTTGGATACCTGCAATTCTCAATGTTATGAGTTAATTAAACTTTAAGTAATTTGTTTTTGTTATTAAAGCATATGACTTGTGCAGGCTTTTCATGGAATCTGCCTATCAAAAAAATGACCTACCCTCTAGAAACAATTATTCTGGAAGATTTTCTTCAACACTTTCTGTACTGCTGGGCTCTAAGTTTTTTTGTCTTAAAAACCTTAGGTCTTCAATATCCAGCAGAGCATGTTGTTGAGAGGGAAACTGTGTTTTCCTTCAGATGTTGTAAGGTAGACTAAGTTAGTATTGTTGCTTTTGTGGATAAATAATATAAAAATAAACTCTGAGATTAGAAATGAGAAGGAGGAAAGTGGTTCTTAAACTTTGCGTGGTAACCTAGCCATAGCAGGCAGGTAGAAGCCATGCACAGGAGCTGATTGTCCCTCTGGTTTCCCTCTCAGGTTTTGCAGATCTGCCCTAAGGACATGAGAGCAGATATCTGCGTTCACCTGAACCGCAAGGTTTTCAAGGAGCACCCCGCCTTCAGGCTGGCCAGCGACGGGTGCCTGCGGGCGCTGGCCATGGAATTCCAGACGGTGCACTGCGCTCCGGGAGACCTCATCTACCACGCCGGGGAGAGCGTCGACAGCCTCTGCTTCGTGGTCTCGGGCTCCTTGGAAGTGATCCAGGATGATGAAGTCGTTGCTATATTAGGTGAGTTTCAGAGCTGGTAATGTGCATTTGCATAAATACAAATATGTGTGTGGTGGTGTTCACAGGGGTCGAAGGACGAGGGAAGAGATGAGAATCTTGACTCCATGTTTCAGAAGGCTGATTTATTATTTTATTATATATATTATATTAAAACTATACTAATAGAATAGAAGAAAGGATTTCATCAGAAGGCTAGCAAGCAAAGGAATGATAATAAAATCTTGTGACTGACCAGAGAGTCCAAGACAGCTGGACTGTGATTGGCCATTAATTAAAAACAACCACATGAGACCAATCACAGATCCACCTGTTGCATTCCACAGCAGCAGATAATTATTGTTTATATTTTGTTTCTGAGGCCTCTCAGCTTCTCAGGAGAAAAAATCCTAGCAAAAGGATTTTTCATAAAATATGTCCGTGGCATATGTGCAGCAATTTATAGCCTCCTCTATTCTTTCTTTAAAGAGATTCAGTTAAGTTTGTTTTTCCACTGAAAGGTTTAAAGGGCAACCATCTAATATCCAGATTGCTTCAACCCTGTTTCATCTGGTCAATGAAAACCTTATTTTTGCGTGGGGTCCTGGTCATTCTTGGGGTCTTCCCTGTCTTGATACATCCCTTCTGTTGGGGAAGATGAAACAGGAAAGCCTTGTAAATATGATTGCCTGGCAAAAGATTTTGAGAATATGGAAACCATAAGTGAGATTGAAATGAAAACAAGCTTTGAGATACCTTAGTTACTGAACAACTGGAAAACAATGGTGTGGCCAGCTGAAGGTAATCCCCTCTTGATGAAACAATATCCTTTGCTTGCAGACAGGTCCAAGGGTCAGAGCAGACCCTACTAGCTTGGCAGAAGGAGTCCAAAGAGTAGTTTTTAGGGTTTAAAATGTAACACAGTATGATAATATAATTATTCTTATAGGCTGTATGTAAATGCTACAGGATTTTTATATTGTACTAGATTGGTTAGTGAGAATTAGAATATTCAACACAGAAGAAGATTTATTGTATTGTAACAGGAACCTCACTCTCTCTCATCCTCCTTACCACACTCTTGCCTTCTTTCTCTTTACTGCTCTCCTCACCTCTCTCTCTCTCTTTTGGGCCTGCTCCAAGCTGTGGCTGGCAGCTGCAAGCAGGGCCCTGCACTTGGCCCTTTGCAGTAAAGCACAAGTTCCAAGACCTGGCTTCAGAGATCTCTCGTCTCCCTCTGTCCTGACCGTCCTGCCCCCTGTCACTCCCACACCTTCTAATTAGAAATTCCATTTAGAACTTCAGAAAACTTGAAGTGCCTGCCTCAGTCCCACACCCCCTCCCCCCATAATAATCCATTTTTGCTGTAGTTTTTCCAGTTAGATTTATTTAAGGTGTCGTGTTGAAATACTATTTATCTATTTTAAAGTCAAAATAGTCTAAAACATTTAGAGCCGATTTGTGTTAACTTGGGTTGGAGGCATTGAAAATAAACTGATGGGGTGTAAACAGCATTCTGAGGCAAAGCTAACAGAAAAGAGTGTGATAATCCAATAGATGTAGATGAATCATGGGGTGGCTGAAGCATTGAGGAGGTGATACTTATCATTTGATTCTGTCAAGCCCTTTTGTGATAAGGTAAATTCTCATGGTGGCTTAATCCTGTAACTGTCATTCATAGCAGCCTGCAAAAAGAGAATAAAACATCTTGGTTATCTTACTTTTTTCTGAACACATACACTCAACTCTCCTAAGATTAATGTCTACTGAAAAATGAGGGGGCTAATAAATATGCTGAGCTTCATTTTTCTCTACTTTTGAATAGGATTGCTTGTATAACACAGGGTAAATTTAGAGTCATGGAGAATCAAGTTGGTAACACTTTGTGCCACACAAGAAGCTAAAAAAGTGAGAAGTTGGAGGATAACTAATTCCCTTTTGTTCTGGAATCACCTGTGCTGCTCAGTGCTAAGTGACATTTGGAACTTCTGCTTGTCTGTGCTGCACATCAAGAACTTGCTACTTTTTGCCATGTTGAACTCTTATGAATTAACAAATGACAAATGTAGAACACAAACTAAGACCTCTCAGTTTGTGTATCTTTATGCCACCACCTGGATTCAGCATGAGCAGAAAACCTCAACACATCTTGCTGCTCTATTTGAGTATGGGTAAAAAAGCACTAAGATCAAATTTCTTTAAAATGTTCTTTAAAGATACCAATTTTCTCCTCATCTTTCCTGCTAACTCCTGCATTTTATCGTAACACTCACTTTAGAAAACCCTCAGCCAAGATTGCTGGAGGAATCAGTGTTAAGGAAACCTAACTCCTAATCTCTGCTGCTGCAGAGTGATAGCTACAGATAAATGAGCCTGTTCCCTTGGGATCTGGGTGAATAGAAGTATTTTGTTGCTGCTCTTCTCCTGGGATGTAACTATCGATTCTCTTCCCACCACAACTTTTTATTTTCTTCTTTTTCTTTCTTTCTTTTTCTTTTTTAAAATTTGGAGTCAGTTCTCCGGCTCTCACTAAAGCTGATGAGTTTTATTCACATTTTCTTTGTGAATATTTTAAGTGGAGAGGAAAGTAAAATGAAGAAGGATCTGTTTGGGATTCTGTGAGATTTCATTTTGGATGTGCATCAATTTTTGTGCTTGTTTCTGGACTAAGGAATCCCTTTCCTTCCACACTTGTGTGTCCCTTCCTCCTCCAGGCATTGAAGACTTCTGCTGAAGGTTTCTCTATTCTGAAAAGAAATTATGTATTTAACTAAGTTTTCACTATTCTGAATCTGTTGAACTTCTTTTTCCTTCAGCATTGTGTAATTTAATCCCCACACAACTGAAGGATATGCCAGGAGATTGGTCAGGATTTCCTCTCTAACTGCTTTGTACTCAGTTTTCTTATCTGTAGAAAACAGTGTTTTGGGGTCAGATTTTTTTCTTGTGATATTTGTTTGTTTTGGGGGGTTTTGGCTTTTTTTTTTGTTTGTTTTTATTTTCATACTTAGCTAAACTTGCCAAGTTCTTGATGAATGTATACCAGAAAAAAACAAGGCACTACAAGGGGGAAAAAAAATGTGCGTTGTACGAGAAACATGATTTTTCCTGATCACTCAGCCAGAGCAACCTATGCCATAAATTTTGTTTACCAGTCCCAGCCAAGCATAGCTGTGAATATCAGGCACATAACAGCAAACCATGTGAGGAATTCCTTAGGGTAATTTTAGTTGACGGGTATGTTACAGAGACTGTAATCTTCTTTCAGGAAATCTGGAAGTGAAAATGAAAAGAAATAAGTGCACAAATTATTCAAGGTGAATTATTTGCTCAGCTCTGGCTGTCATGTAATAAAGCAACTTTTGTAGCTTGCAATGTAGCCTGTATCTTCCTTACAATGGAGAAATGAATTTTAACTCTAAATCAGTCTGTGGGACTGCTGTATAGCATTACATAAACCAAAGGCAAACTTAATGCTTAAAGGATCCAATTCATAGGAAACATTTTTGAGTTCTGAAATCATTTAACCTTGCAGACTGGCATATAAGAGTGTATTGTGCAGCCTTGGAGTGCATTGTGTACACTTGCATAATATCCTTCCAAATCATTTCCATGTAATACCCCAGAAACAGGTATATTCTCAGTTCAGGCTTATGTTCTTAGAACAAAGCACTGACTTTGATTGACTTGGATTAATATGAGCCCTGAGTTGAAAGAAATTGCACATAGACCAGCAGTGAAAAAAGGCACTTTTTTGTGTGTCCCCTAAGATTGCCTTTCCCATTAATTTAAATTGAGACACAAATACAGAAATATGCAAATTCAAAATAAAATCAACCCCAAACCTTTGCCTGTTTTAGTAAAAATTTAAAGAAATTTTTGCACTTTGTATGAAGTTTGATTTGTTGGAATGAAATATACATGTTTTGAATTCTATGCAAAATTTATACCAAAATACAGAAATTACTGGTGTTCACACAACACAGTCTTTGGATTTGGTGTGTCAAAGAAACAGAAACAAAAATGTAGAAAACGACCTCTCAGCCAGGTGATTGATTTATTTGTGATTCATTCCAATACTCCAAATGAGTCAGAAAAAGAAGACAGCAAGAAAAGCCACTCTCTTACTATGTTTTCTGTGTTAATGTGTAAGTATGAGAGTGGGATTATGTAGAAGGGAAGTTTAGCTGGTGGGAACCTGCCTGGATGAGGCACAATAATTTCTGGTTTTGGGAGTTTGCTGTTCTTGCAGTGACGCTGCTGTTGCTTCGTGGGATGAAGTGCTGACGTACACTCAGCACTTTGAGGAAGACTGAGACAAATCACACAGTCCCTGCCCTGAGGAGATCTGAGTGAAGCACAGGTCAGGCAGGGCTTCCATTAAGAGAATGTTTTCAACTTGGCTTTGCTTTTAACTTCCCTGAGCCCTCCCACTTGGCCTGATGCTGCTTTATCCACCTGAGACTGATGGTGTCTCTTTGAACTACTCTTGCTTAAAGACTTTGCCATTTATCTTGATGTGGTTAGAAAAAATAAGAAGGTTTGTTTCCTCTGTTAAAAACACTCAAGTGTTTATATGCACTTCATTTGGCAGCTCTGGTTTCTCTGTTTTGGAGCAGATCTTTCAGGCTAAGACCCTGAAACATCTGAAAACCTGACTTTACTGCAGGTCTTTGAAAAGTTAAAACCTACTCATGCTCAGGAGATTGGCTGTGTTTTAATTTATCAAATAACTTCTTAAAATATTCCTCCTGAATTAACTTTGTTCTGGGCACAGACCATAAGGTCTGACTGCAGCTTTCTTTGGAATATGCAAGGGAAAAGGCACTTTGCTGCCCTCCAGTCATTTAGTCTGAACCTTTTCAATCTCTTCTCACCATTGCTTGAACAAGAGCTGATTCCTGTGCTATGTCTCCAACTGTGTGTGTATTAGATAATTCAGTGAAAATTACAGAAAAGAATGTCATTAGCAGCAAAAATAACATTTTGTATGTATTTTCTAGAAATACATGGAAGGGCTGGATAGGAGACCTTGTTAGTACCCAAGTTGGTTCAAAGTCTTTCTGCCTGAAATTGGGGTAATTTTTGACATTTAAGAAAACATTCCAGTAAAAAACTAGGGGAAGACCTTTGAAAATTAGGATGGCAAGCTCTTTTTTTTCTAGATAGCAGTGGGGAAAGCAGTGTCTTGTACTTAAATTTTCAGACTGCTGTGAAATCTGTCAATTAATGGCTGCTAGAGGGCCTGACTGAGCAGTAGATCTTTACTTGTATGAGATGTTCAAAGCTGCTGGAATGGTCTTGACACTTCCTGCAAGGAGCCAATGTGTGTATGGATGGTAAGACTGGAGGTTAGTTTTGTGGACTTGATTAGAGACAGGGAACTTGAAGCTTTTATTTAACAACTGAAATCCAAAGCCCTGAAAACCACTGTGGTCTTCAGAGCTGAGGGCTGGATGAGAAGAATAGCATTAACTAGAAGATTTAATTAAAAAGAAGAAAACAACACCATCCCACCAAACAGTTTGTCCCAAGAGTTACATTCTGGCTGTTCTGCATTTATGTTCTTGCTGTCTTTATTTGAGCTAAAAAAATTCAAAAGAATAAACCTTTTTCTTGACTGTTGTTTTAACATCACTGAATATCCTGAGTTGGAGGGGACCTGTGAGAATTGTTGAGTCCATCTCCTGGCTCCACAAAGGGCAAGTAAAGTGAACTAGACAGGAAGGGAAGTCAGGGCAGGAATTTATTGTGAGTAAGGAATACAAATTTTCTCCAACAGGTCAGTTTGCTTTTACTATTCCTTTTGCTGCTATCAAAGCTGAAAAGCAATAACAGCATGGAGATGTTATGTAGGTATGCAGGTGTACAGTAACACAATGTCAAGAATGGGATTTTCTGGGAGAGGGGCAGGGAGTGTACAAAGGATGCACACAAATTTACATTAAAGACCACACAGGAGCTGAGGAGGTGAAATTTGCATGACCCTGAAATACAGATCTTTTATTGTTATTTACAAAGCTACAAAGTTGACAAGATTGGAGACTGTGGATTTAGCGTGAGGTTGTAGGGGACTTTGGTGTGCCATGTTTTGTTTCAGCAGGATATTAAATGCTCCATTTGCTTTGTGTGGAGAAATTCCTGCTGATTTAATTTGATCTAATTGCAGTCTTAAAGAAATGTTATAAGAATAATTGTTTGTTTTCTTTACAATTGCTTTGGCTTACTCATTTAGCCGTAAGCTTTTTGTTCAGATGTAGACACCAGAGGATTGATTCAGATTTTGGTGGGACAGATTTGCATTCAGATAGGACAGTGCTGGCTGCAAGGGCAGCTGTGCCACAGGGATGGTCTCTTTTAGAGGAGGGACAATAGCAGTGCACAAGTATTGTCTGTGTTAGACCCTCTCCATGCAAAACATTGCAACTTCCACACAGTTGTGTGAAAACTGCTTCTCAGCAGACCTGAAGATGGCAGATAAGTTAACTGACTCCAGGCTGCTCTCTTTAGTCTGTCCCTAGTACCTGAGCTAGCTCTGATTTCCCTGAACTCCTCTATGTTGTACTCCATTTTCAAAGATTAGCTCTGTTATTTTAGAGCCTAATTTTAGAGCCTTCTGTTATTTTAGAGCCTAATTCCAAGCCCTTGAAGAAGTCCCATACTTGTCTGCTTCATTTTTCACCTGAATTTTAAATTTAGGTACACCTCTCTGTGTTAAAAATGCCAAGCTCCTGAGCTCTCAGGCTTAAGAAATGGTTGCAGGATTATGGATGGCATTAAGAGTTTTCTGACAGTATCTAACATCTCAGCATTGTTTGTGCTATTGAATAAGACTGCAACATGACCAGCAGTGCTTTGACAAAGGAATGATTGAAATTAAAATCCATCTTTATCCTCAGTAGTTCCATTGTGCTTTTTCTATTTATAGTTGAAAGGTAGGGTTTTTTTAGGTTGATTTATATAGGCAAGTTGGACAAGTTGCATGTTTCTGTGAAGTGATTCAATAAACATCAACCTAAGGAACAATTTTCAGAGTCTGATTTGCTCAGCGAGTGTCCAGGCACACTTAGCAAAAGCATTACAGATGGAGAGGCAGCTAAACTTTTTAAAAGGACATGGCATAAAGAGGTCTACATTAATATAAAATTTTAATTTCATGGTGGATGAAGGAGCAGCACTAAAACTCTTATTCAGAAATATAGGTTTATCCCACATGGCACGTGGTAGTTTCAGACAGACTGTTCCTTATCCCTGTCCTCCAGACATCTGGGGTGGTCTGGTATCAGGACTTGCCATTTTTGAAACTTTTTGTTTGTTTTGTGTCTAATTCTGACAGACATTAAAAGCATGAATTGCCAAAGCTCCTGTCCACTGTTGTTTGTAGATGGTTTAAGACTGCGCAGGGTATTGGAAAAACAGATTTTTAAAACATTTGATGACTTGCTGGAGTAACTGAGGAGGAGGAGTATTCAGAGGCCTCAGTAGGGAACTTCTGGGTGTGTTTAATGTTTTATTGTGCTGAATTTAGACACCTTTGCATAATGTGCTCTTAAACAGTCCAACAGCATTGCATGTGGAAGAAGTCCCCCTTGGAAGCTGGCAGTGTCTGGCAGGACACTGGGAGCTGAAATTGAGATCTGGTAGGGATGAGGCTCTTTGTTCCAGCATGTCCCTTGATATCTCAGGATATCTGTGTTAGGAAGGCTTGCACATCATCACATCATATTTGTGTGCATGCTGCAACAAGAGGTGTGAAGAGGTAGAAATTATAATTTAGCAAGGAAGTCAGCTTTCTATAAAGACCCTGATTTCTGGCAGGTGAACCACTGAACTAATTTACTAATTTTTTTGTCTTTTTTATCTTCTTTTTTTTTTTTTTTTTGTAGGGTAGATGCAAATTTCATGAGGTTTTCAACGTTTACTTTCTATATTTCAGAACACAAAACTTGCTATTTAAACTCCTGTGAATTCTTTGTCTGAAATAAAATAATACAATTTTGGGGCTTTAATGTATGTTTAAAGCAATACCTATAATATAAAGCCTGTCCCTAAGTAATCAGGGAAGTAACTCAGAGGATAATGCAATTTGAACTTCTTAAATAGGTTTGTTCTTTTTTTTTGTCAGAGAATTAGCACTGCCCATGCAATGACAACACAGACTGAGCTGTGTTTTTTCTATTATTAACCAATGCAAATACATTCAAATATATTTATTACTCCAGTTACCTGCTACTGCATATCCTCTAGTTTGTACAAACTGCCCACATGTTTATAACATTTTTATAGTAACCATTAAAATGCAAATAAGGATAAATCATGCAGATTCTGGTGAAGCCTCCTGGCTTTTTTTGTGAATAAACCTGGTAGGGCCCAGTTGATGTTTAAAACTCCTCTTCACAGTACATCAAGTAGTGAAATATAATTCTATATTCTGTATTCGTGAGACAAATAAGCACCTTAATTACAGCAACAATAATAGAAAATTTAGCAGTAACTTAATCATGTTGTTGCTACTCATCTCTAAAATATCTTTTTTTTATTTTATCTGTAGAGTAATGTGTTTCAGCAGAGAAAACTGATGCAGTTGTGTAGTAAACTGTCTGCAAAATGTTGCCAGACTGTGGTTTACAGCATAAACAGATACTCTGTGTTTCTGTTCATGAACCAGGCAAATCACTGAAAGAGCAACTTCAGTTTGTTACCTCTGTAACACTTGCTTTGGTTTCTGTGGCAAAGATACTCAGGAGTTTTGGAGGTCTAATTAGAGGAAAGGAGTAGTTGAAACCTCCGGTTAATGACAAATAATATATTCTCTGCAGTGCAGTTGGTCATTCACTTTTCATTACATGTCTCAGTTTGCACTTGAGAAATCTTAAGAGAATCCAAAGCAGCAAACAACTTCCATGCATCATCTCCTGCTGGCTGTACTGTGCTGGAGAGCCCGACTGTGGCTATTGAGTGGCTGTCAAGTTGTGCAATTTATCTGCAGGACAGACACTGAATATTCCACCTCATTGCCAAATGGTAGCTCTGCTTTTTTCTGGCTGCCAGGTTTTGTTGCATTAATGCACCAAGAGGGAAAATTACTTTTGCTCTGTTATCTTTACTTTCCTTGAATCTTTCTTCTCCCTGTAAAGTGGGAAGGTTTAAATTGCATGCTTTAGATTTGGAGGAAATGAGGGAAGAGAGAAGGGAAGGATTTTCAGTTGAAGCCAAAAAACCATGTGAGGATCACAGGGGGAGTTTGACCCTAGAAAATCTGTGTGTTTGCTTTTATAGCAGTTGGTGTCTCCCACTGCTTGGAGGTGGAGAGCAATCCTGAGGGTGCAGGCCAGTGTGGGGGCTCTGGGGAGCTGCGCTGGGAAAATCATTGTGGATCAGGATCACAGATGTGTTTGCTAAACACCTGATTGCCAAGATATGCTTGGTACTGCATTGCCACTGAAGTGAGCAATGTCTGGTCATTCGCTGCTCAACCATAAGCAATATTTGGTCATTCTGTCTGATCTTTGTATCTGCTGACACTGTCAGGTCTAATTCTATTGTTCAAACATGCAGATGAAGGCAAATTGGGAGGGGACATGACCTAGATTCTACTAGTTGCTGCTGTAAAAATGATTACTATTGCTTTGAGAATGGCTCAAACATGAATATTTTGTCTGATGTACTGAAAATCCATGGGCTCATCTGAATGCCTTCAAAATCCATACTGACTTGGAAGACCTGCAATACATGAATCCATAGCTTCATCTTCAGCTATCACACCAAAACTGCACCAGCACTTCCAGACACCCAGAACCCAAAAGTTGTCAGCCAAACACGTATTCCACATGAGTCATGTTTTTTTGGAGTAGAGTATCTTCTGCCTGAGAGAAGAGCTCTCAGTCTTTCCCCTTGTAAGAGTGAAAAGGCCAAGAGTTGTTGTGGTATCAAGGCAGTTCAGTTGTAATGTGAGAGGTTCTTTGCTCAGAACCAGGAGAGCACCTGACTAAGCTGCAGTAATCAGATCTTCACCACTGGTGCTGCTTTCAGGATGTGGCCTGGCCTTATGCCTGACTCAGGCTGAATTGGCAGTGGGAACAGAGAAATCATCTTTTCACTTGTAAGATAAACAGCAAGTTTGATGTAGAGAAGAAACTGGGGAAGAATAAAGATGGAAACACACAGTTTTATATAATATTTCTTCACAGTTTAAATATATCTGGGTTTGGGGACTTGTTATTATAATTAAAACAAACAAGGAAACATAAAAGGCAGAAAACTGTTTGGCTTTCCAATGCATGCTGAGCTGATGGTGGAAAATGTCCTCAGCCCATAAATCCAGCAGGGAATATGAATGATTGATGGTAAAAGCTTAGATCATCCACTTTAAGTGTGATTGACAGATAATGTTCCTGGCAAACATCTGGAATTCAGCAAGCTGGGAATGAGAAATGCAAAGTACTGACAAACAAATGGCCATCTGCATTTCTCTGGCTTTTTAATATTTTTTCAAAGGTAAGGTGAAATACCTAAAGCCTGGAGTTATGTATAAAAAGAGGCTTTTGGCTCAGGTTCTTTAAGGCAGCCCTTGGACTTTGCCAAGCACCTTCTGCCTCAGAAGTATCACCATACCCTTCTTGCTTTCCAACTACAGATGGTTTTGATAAAACACCCACTTAGTCTGCCTCCCCTTTTTTTTTGATTCCTTTTCCCACAGGGGTTGATCTTACTTTGTGGAGAACATATAGACAAAGGGAGATGGTATGCAATTCCTTATTATGCATAAGAGGCTAATTGTTCTAATGGAGTGCAGGTAATCCTGGGTGGAATTTTAATTCCTCCTTGCTGTGTAGATTTCTACTGCTCCTTCCCCCCCTCATTTTTCTATAAATGCCAAACAAGTTTTTTTTTAAGAATCTGGCAATCAAATTTGATACTTTTGGTACACATCATTTAGAAAATGGACTTGACAGAAATAAAGCAATGAGGTGCTTGCATGTGCCTTGCTTTGGAAACTCAAGTACAGTGTAGGATTCGTTTTCAGCTAGATCACTGGCTGTTAACTTCTAGGAAGTTTTTTAATAAAAGAGCACAATTTCTTTTGGTTTTTTAGTTTGTTTCTTAAAAGCAGGGTCTTCTGTGATCTGACTTGAGTTTGTCGCTCATGTGTTGGTTTTCTCTGGTTTGGCTCAGCAGGCACCCAGCAGACCCAGCTCCTTCCTCTGCTCCTCTTGCCTCTAATGGGAGGCAGCAGGACATTGCAGGAGGGAGATTTTTTCAGATGGAAGAGTTAAAAATAGTGAAGGGAAACTGTGGTTGCTGCCACAAGTGAGGGACAAAATTGTGTCTGTGTTATGAGAAAAGCAGAATTAAATTCCCCAAGAAGAGTAAGATATAACTATCTTCTGTTGTACCTCATTTCCAAGGTAGGCACAGCAGCACCGTGGTGTTTGTGCTTGGATTGTGCTAATTATTTATCACATTACTGTGAGGCAGTAACATAATGGCTGTCATTTTAGGGTAGGGAAACTTGTCTGGAGATGTTAAGCAATGCTCTTAGAAATGAGTTAGAATTCCTCTCCCTTGTGCTTGGACTAGCAGCTCTTACTGTTGCTCATCAGTGATGGCACAATTCAATGCTTGATAGATTCTAGAGTGTTAATTAAAACAGTTGTTTAGCTAATTGCCTGGAAGATTGTGAATAAAAGCATATTTATTCCAAAGGCAAACAATCCATTTTTACCCAGTGAAGCATATCGGTTTTTATGGGGTGTAAAAATTGTTTCATTTCAGTTTTGAATATATTGTGTGTTTGTCTGAAAGCCTTGTAGATGATCTGTTTCAACTGCATGGAAGATTTTTTTCTTTAGCCATTTTTAATGTATCTGCTAACAGAAACCATACAAATAATTGAAAATGTGAAAAGTCATTGCTATTAAAAAGAAAAGGTGTTTACTGGTCTGTGGTATTACCACCATACTTGGTGATATGAAGCTTTTGTACTCTTTCCAGATGTTGGCATTGTCCTATGCAAGAGACTAGAGGTGAAAGAAAGGTTATCTTTATGGTGCCTTTGCCTAGTTTTGTGAAAAATGTGGTAACACAACAGGTGGTTTCAGTGTATAGACACATTTAAAATTAAAATAAAGTCCAAAGCAGTCAGGATCTAAACTGATCCATGTGAGGTGGATGGTGTAGGTCTTCTGAGTAAGACTGGGAACACATCAGAGTTAATAACAACTTATTGCAATTCAGGGTAGTTTAACATCAAGCTGATAGCTTTTTCCCAAAGAAAAAGTGCTTATCATCTAGTGGAAGAGATTAGGTAAGGGTGGAAGTACAGTTGAAGGACTGAGATGGCAATATTGAGTTATATTTAGAAGTTTTCTTTCTGAACTCTTTACTCATGATAGTTCTCTTGACTTTATATAGGCTTTCAAAAATGATGATTTATTTAGGGAAGGAATCTAAAAGAACCTGGGTGAAGTCAGTAAACTAATACATATTTTGATGCTTTGGATTTAAGAATTGCTATGGGCAAGGTATTACTTTTAAGACAATGGACCATTCCTATCAAAACTTGATAGATAGGAATGTATTTCCATGTCGTTGGTCCTTAGAGAGATGGGCAGTGATGATACAGCACAGCAGAAGTTTGGGAGGAAAACTAATTTCAAAACAAGGAAAGTATAGCTTTTCATTATCAAGGTCACAAGTGAATTCCTTTTTTGTTGGCATTATGTATTGGAAAACAGAGGGGAAAAAGACCATTACTCTTGTAAATAAACTTGTAACTTTCTCCTACACAGTCCATTTGTGCCCAGCCTGAAATGGGGTTCAGCCAGTTAAGTCCTGACAATTTCAGGATCGCTCCTCATCTGGATTTTGGTGTACATGCCCTGCACTGTAGTGCCCAGACTGGTGCAAATGCCATCCTTGCAGTATCCCACAGTATTCACTGCTGCCCCAAGCTCATACAGACATGCACATGGGAAGGGTGTGAGGAAATGGCTCTTTGCTTCCTTCCAGTGAGAAACAGCTGAACTTTCATGCCTTGCCATTGTTATCTTGGGGATAACTAATTGTACTCTTCTTGGTTTGGACTCAGTTTAGCTGCAGACTGTAGCTGTACTGATGTGTGATACAGGATGATTTTATTGACACAACAGTGGGTAAATGTTAGCCAGATAAAGAAAAATCAACAACACAGATGTAAGAAACAGATCCTTTGTGTGACAGTTAAAAGGAGGAAGGGAAAAACCATTTCCTCTTAATTAATTTCTTTGAAAGGGATCATAAGAAAATATGCACCGAGAATGAAGCACTTTTCTTGATTTTTAGAAAAAGACCTTTACTGATATTTAAAGGAGACTTGTCACATAGAACTCTTTTAAAGTATGATTTATTCTTATGAAGTTTTGTAGGCTGTTTTAATTAAGAAAAAGATAATGGAAAAAAGTTATCAGTTAAATATTTCAAAGTTGGTTTTTTCCCTGACAGTTTTTTTTTCCTGAGTGCAAAAGCAGAAGAAACTGGACTGCATGAATGAGATGTCTGTTCTTTTATATTTTTGATGGAAATAGTGCTGTTAATGAAAGCAATGCTGTTGATTTTCTTTAGGCAAAGGAGATGTTTTTGGTGATGTGTTCTGGAAGGAGTCGACTCTCGCCCAGTCGTGTGCTAATGTGAGGGCTTTGACTTACTGTGATCTGCATGTGATTAAAAGGGATGCCTTGCAGAAAGTGCTGGAATTCTACACTGCCTTTTCACACTCCTTCTCCAGAAATCTCATTTTGACCTACAATTTGAGAAAAAGGGTAAGTAGCTGTGATTTTAACATGCATCATGTAAATTATCTCACTTTTAAGGACTGTCTGCATGAAAAAAATGGAATCACTTGAGTTCTGGAATTTCTTGCGCACCCTTTTATAAGATGACTTTTCAGAGCTTGCCTGGGATACCCTGCTGGCATATAGAGTCAAAAGGCTCTGAGTATTTATTCCAGTGCTAGCTTCAGAGGGAGCTAGACTGTATGTATGTGAAAGTATTATACATTTCCAGGAGGTAAACCGGTTCCAGCATCTATGAAAACTGTCATGCACTTGAGATAAACAGTGTTCACTATGTAATGCAACTTCAGTTTGTAAAGCATCTAAAAATATTTTAGAGATGTTGCCTGAAATCACAAGGAAAATGACAGGGAAGATATAAAATATAATATATAGAAGAAAAGTCAAGTACAGTATACATGATGGAAAAGTAATATGAACACGACATTCTATCAAGAGTTGTTTCTTTTATTATAAATCACATTTTGGAATGACTTTGCTTATCTATAATATTTACATTTTCTTATCCTTGATTTTTTGGCTCTTTTCATTCCTTGTTGTGTGCCGTTTCAAGTTATTTTGTCAAATGCATGTAATCATAATCTAATAGCCCAGTTTAAATCCTCTGTGTAATCTTCAGTGAACAACCTCTGCAGAAATTTATTAAAATAGTAGTGGGTATAATGCAGATGATAGGATTTTATGATGCAAGGTAGAAGACAATAATATTACGCTGAAAAGAAATACATTAGAGAACCTGTACTTGCTTTATAGGGGTATTTGTGATCAGCTAAAGAAATATGTTTGATAGGAAACTTTTTTGTTCCTAAAAATGATTCTCTATTGTAATTTCCAGGTGCCAAGTGAGTCCTAGATAATTAGACCTGAAAAAAGAGAAATCTTTTAATATTTTAAATCTATTTTATAAGATTACACTTTTCAACTGGACATTTTTAAAGATTTTTTTAATATATAGAATTGGCATACAGAAAGTAAAGTAGTATGATGGTATTTTTTATCTCCATATGTTATCAGTATAAAAGAGTTCAGCCTTTTAGTGTTGGATGAAAGAAGAATGTGTGATCCACACTTTGGTGAAATAAATCAGAGCTCTGGTAGAAAATTGATGTGATTAAAAACTAAGAAGCAAATTTTTACTTGGGGATTTCCTCCTAAGTAGTTTTTTTCAAGTGAAGGTACACAGCTGCAAGCATATTAAGAGAGATGTCCTGTTAATAAACAGCTCCTTACTCGGTCTTAGTTAATGTAAGAAATAAAATAAATGAAGGAATTTGACATTGCTGTCACCTCAAGAATCAGTATCAATGACTGACATATTTTATAATTAACTCTGTGGCTAATGTGGTAAGATGCTCTCAGAATATATAATTACCTTTTTCTTTCTCAAAAATCTGTAGAAATAGCAAGCTTTGAGGCTTAGAAGGCCCAACTTTTTCAAAACTCATAGTAATGCTAGCAGAATTCAATTATTTTTGACCTGATCTGAGCCAAAAGGCCCAGCTTTAGAATCAAATACCTACTCCAGTAGTGCCACTGTCCCTCCATATTTATTAGCATTGCTTTTCCCAGCCCAGGTTATGAAGCATTTTTTAACTGTAGCATCAGTAATTCTGTGCTGTCAATTTTCTATACAAAATGTTCCTAATAAAAATGTACATCTTATGATAGCAATTTCCATCCAGTTATTTAAATAATTGGATTTTAATTGAGTTGCAGTCAGCAGAAAAGTGGCATTGATTGATAATGGAAGTGAGAATTTGATGGTTCTAAGTTAGCAGACTGTAACACTATTTTATTAAAAGAAGGCTGATTGCAATCAGAATGCAAATGTTAAATAATGTGAATCATATATGCTCTTGGAAATGCGTGGAAGGTACAATACTTTAGCAATCTGAGGTGATGCACTTTAAAAGGCAACTTTTTAGAATTTAGAATTTATTCTGGTTTAAATATCTGTGATTTGGTTTTTTATAGAAATAGCTCCCCAGCCTGTCGCTTCTAACACTTCTCTGGTCTATTTCTGCAAATGGAATTTTGTAGAATTAAGATGAACTGGTACCTTCTGTTGGTTACATTTGTGATGTATTGCATATCCTTTAGAGTATAAATACCAGAATTACACTTTTCATTTCAATAAACAGTTCCATCTCTGGCTCCAAAAGCATTCAATTAGTTGAAACATAGATACTGTATATTCCTCCCAAATATATTAATACAGATTCCAAATACATGAAAAAGCAGCTTTGGGGATTTTTTTTTTTTCAGAAAGATCTTATATTTCTAGGCTCAGTTACTCCTGTGAGGTGTCCCCATCTTCAGGGCACATATGCCTGTAGCTGGTTGTGGTACTGAGTGCCACTATGCAGGGCTGGGTGATTTTTTTTGTAGCCTGGTTTCACTCAGCTTTATCCCCGGCCGGGGTCTATGTACAAATCACCAACGGGATGGGACTGCCAGGAACGTGCCTTGAGCTGTTTGATTTTCCGACATCAGTCTCATTACAGGGTTATGACAATGGGAAGGTGCCAGCAGCTCACATCACAGGCAGCAGACAAAGAACTTAATGTTACAACTTGCTTTATAAGTTTTTTGACCAATCACACAAAGCAAAAGCAGTTTGACAGTAGTTCTATCCAACCACTATAAGCTCACGTACCTTTGGTTAAAACAATGCCTGCTTACTTTGAATACAATACCTACTTGTAAGCCTTAAGATACAATGCACAGAGCTCCATTATTAAGTTTAGAGCTTCCTAACATCTTGCTA
Organism: Ammospiza caudacuta; assembly: GCF_027887145.1. Taxonomy (NCBI): domain Eukaryota; kingdom Metazoa; phylum Chordata; class Aves; order Passeriformes; family Passerellidae; genus Ammospiza; species Ammospiza caudacuta. The sequence goes on from NC_080595.1 coordinate 26,494,524, forward strand.
GATAACTTTTCTGTAGCTTAGGGAGTTATTCTAGACAAGTGTTAATATACAGACCATTGTTGTATTTGTCCTTACTTTTCTACTTCTTACATAATTTTTCTGCTGACCTATCTCATGGCTGCTGCTTAGCTCTCATCACAGTTCTACTGTCTCTGAGACCTGCCTTTTGTAGATTTCCCAAGACCCTCTGATTTTATGGATTCCCACAATTCCCCCTCTCAGTTCACCTAAAAAGAAACCTTCATAACTGTTTCATTTATTGCTACTTTGCATTTTGTAGCTTTATTATAGTATATCTGCTTATTACTTACTTAAAGCATCTTTTTGCTCGCACTAAGCATTGCTATATCACAACACAGCAATTTTAATGCTGTGGAAGTCCAGTTCGTTCAAAGGGCATAAATAACAATTACAAGTCATTGTTCAAAAAAGTCTCGATTCCAAGGCCTTAATTCAAAACCTTCCTCCATGTCTACACCTTCATCCACCATCTCTGTGAGATTTTGAGAGCTCTCTGTGAATCCATTTCCTACCTCTCTCTTTGATAAAAACTTTGATAGTTTTGTCCATCATTTGTCGCACACACCGAAGTATGCACAGTATTACTACTAATATAACGACCAAAACACCCAACACATATGGACCTATCTTACAAAGTTCCCTTAGCCAAGGTGCAAAGCTCCATTCTTGGAACAAGTCATCTAACCAGGATCCACCATCTTCTTTAATTGGAGCTGTCAAATCTTTCAGCTTTTGTACGCTTTTTTTTTTTTTTTTTTGTATGGATGGATTCAGAATGATCAGACAGGTTCATACAACACAATCCTTCAAATTCCTCACAACCATGTCCATGTGCCAGTAAAAGAAAATCAATTGCTGCTCTGATTTAAAGGGTAGCATGTGTAACACTATTAACATCTGTCAACATATCACTGATTGCAGTGGATATGGCATTGGCTTGTTTACAAACATCCAATCTGATCTAATTGTTTCAATACCATTGCTGAAGCCAGTTGGGGTAAAAACAAACCTGCTAAAACTCTTTTCGCAGCATTTCTGCTGATGGCTGTGACAGAAATAAGCAAACATGCAGGTACATTGGAAGGCACCCAGACTGCTCAGTTGGTCTTGACCTTAGCTGAACCTAGAGCTGGATTTAGGCAAAGTAAAAGGCAACACGCCTTGTGCTGTTCTTCATGCTTGTCTTGAATGTGGTTTGAGCTGGGCTGGGAGGGCAGGACACCTCTGGTCTGTGTATCCCCTCTATGCCTTCCATAGAACAGACCTGCAGGTGTAAAAGGTTACTGCCTGTGATACTTAAAGACTTTGTGGCCAAGGGAGAAGTTTCCAGTGCTCTGTGCCTGGCATGTCATTATTGTCCCTGTCTGTGCTGTGAAAGCACTTTCCTTTCACTCACTTTCTCAGCAAATGCCAGTGAAATATCCTCTTTTCTGAAAGTGTCAGCTTGCTGTCAGGTGACTTCCTGAGCAGTTTCCTCAAGTGACTAAAATCCCTCCTGAAGCTATTAGTTGTCTAGTTACCTCAGAGTGGAGCTCAGACTTAGAAAACTTCTTATTTTTCCTAAAGGAAAGGAGAAAGCAGACCTTTAATTAACTCCTTCTGCTGCCAGTCACTGAAATGTTCATCTAAGTGGGAACAGGGGGATAATCATCTGCTGCATCTCACTTTCCACCCTCCTAGGAAACTGAAACTGCAGTCTGTGTCTGTGGGTGCTGTGTGTTGGACTTGAAGACTTAGCAGCTGAAAGGAAACTGAGAGAGGTTTTTCAGAGCAATACTTGCTGTAATAATGTTCTGAAATTAAAGCAGCAGGTTAACTTGGTGTTTCTCTCTGTTTTTGGAATCTTTGAGGGGAACCAGAGTGTAGACACTGGGGGTATTGTGGGATAGTCAAGTGACAAACTCACCCTCATGAAAGGTATGCTGGACAAAGGAAATGCTGCAAGCTGGGAGGGCAGCAGGATTCACAGGCTGGATGGAAGAGATCTGGTTGTTCCCACCAAATATTTAAACACTTCTGGGTTTCCAAACTGGTTATCATAGCTCCAGGTTGGTAGAGCTATAAGACGATAAGCTTATAAGCTTCCTCCATAGCTACCTGTCTTTGGCTTGTGGTGGGGTGCAAGTTTTCCTCCATAGCTACCAAGTCTTTGGCTTGTGGTGGGATGCAAGTTTGCTGTCTGTAAGAATGGGAAAGGCCTTTGGCAAATGTTCTGGCTTTGGCAGTTGCTTCTTTCCATGTGCACGAGCTTTGTGACCAATATTAACTTCCACTGGGTTGTACCACCCTGCATTTGTTCATTTCATTCTGCTGCAGCCATAAATGATGTTATAGCTCAAATGTCTGCTCACACTACATAAAAGGGAGAATTCTAATACATAATTTATTAAGCTGAGATTTCTCTAGTAAGCCATTTTAGCCTGGATAGAGATTAAATGACTAATTCTGAATACTTTGGAGTGTCATGATAGAAAGCGCAAGTAGCTTTCCCAGAAGCTGAAATTTGTATCCTAATATAAAAGAAGGAGGGCAGTAGGATCTAGGTATGTTACTGGGATTTTGTTGGAGTGAAAGTGGCAAAGAATATTCTGCATTTTTACAAATCAAACATGATTTAGTGAGTTAGAGCCAAAGCTCCTAGTCTGAACATGCTTGAGAGAGCAGTGATTGTAACAGAATAGTCTCTCTCCTTGGCAGTGTAACAGTACTTGCTTTTGTACATTTAGAGGTGTGTGTATTCTATGGTATTCCAACTGTGCCAGTGGACAGGACTCCCAGCATCTCTTTCAAAAAGCAATTTTGAAATGTAATTGTGCTTTCCTCTTCAGCATTAGCTTAATCTTTCTTCTTTTGATAGTGTAAGCTCTAACTAGAGAGAGAACCTCTCTCAAATCCTACATTTCAGCTAGGAGTGCCTCAAACCCTGATTTTAAATCTCAGTGGGTATTGGAAGCAGTTTGTTTTCAAAGGGGCAGTCCATGGCCTTATATTCTGCCTTTTCACATGACAAGTTTTAAAATTCTTTTTCATGATGGAGGTTCAAAATGGTATCCCAGAATTTTTTCTGGTACACAAAAGCCAGAATTGCTGGAAGGTTTCAACAAAGCTTTCTTACACTGAGAAGAGAAAGGTTTTAATTTTAGAATCTTGTCCCATTTGATGATGGATTTCATAATGGTCAAACTGACAGCCTGCTTCTTTCTCCTGTGTTTGTACTCACCAAAACAATCCCACAAATCCTGTGGGAAGAGGATTTTGATGTTTGACTGGCGTGCATCTTACAGCACTGAAAACTGAGGACATTGGACATGACTGAGATGTCTGGAAGGGCCTGTGACTTGTGAATTATGCCAAATTCCCAAGGAGGCAAAGTTGTCAATTTCCAAAAAACCTGTCCAAATGTAAATTAACAGTTAAGCATTGTGTTCTTTCCCATGCTGCTTTTTAAAAGCGGTTCAGGGAGTCGGATACTCTTGTATACACAGTTTCTTTATGTCAGTCTAAACAAAATGTATTTTATTCTGGTTCATCATTATTAGATTCCATAATGCATTTCTGCATCTTTTCTCTGGCCTTGGACATCTTAACTCCTATCTCTGACAGAGAACTGTCTTGCTGGCCCTCAGATTTTTGGTCAAATAGACTTTACACTCTGTACTGAAAATGCTCTGAGGCACTGTGTGTGTCATAAAGTTTGCACATCTTCTGTGGATGATTTTAGTGCTATGTCTGTCAATGAATTGAAGCCTTATGCTCTCAGCAGGACCTCGGATTTCTTCCTCCTCTGTAGTTTGTTGGACCCCTTCAGGTAAAGCATTACCACCCACCCTTAGAGAGGATTTGATGAGCTGCAAGCTTTTAACATTCATACACCTACAGTGATTGTTGATGCATGTGATTGTGTTCAAGCCAAAGTAACTCCATTATCTATTTTCCAAAAGTTCCAAAATTGTAAACTTGTTTCTGTTCTATTTAATGCTTATGGCCTGGAGCCCTAGGGAGAGGAAGATCTGGCTACAGACAAATAGTTTACATAGTGAGGATGTGTGTGTACAGTAGAAAACATAATTGACTAGGAAGTATAAAACACTGTGGTGGGTTGACCTTGGCTGGTTACCACCAAGGCTGGTTGCGACTTGACTGATTACCAGGTGCCCACCAAGCCTCTCTATCACTTCCCCCTTCTCAACAGAACAGGGAGAGGAAAATAAGATGAAAAGTTTATGAGTTGAGAGATAAGGACAAGGAGATGACTTACCAATTGCCATCAAGGGCAAAACAAATAATTTCATTTATTACAAATTAATCAGAGTGGGATAACGCCAGATAAGAAAAAATCTAAAAAACGCTTTCTGCTCATTCTTTCCCTTCTTCCCAGGCACAAATTCACTCCCAAGTCTTCTGTCTACTTCCCCTGAGCAGTACAGGGAGGTGGGGAATGGAGGCTGTGGTCAGTTCATAATGCTTGTTCTCTGCCATTCCTTTCTCTTCACACTCACCCTGCTCCAGCATGAGGTCCCTCTCATGGGAGACAGTCCCTCACAAACTTGTCCAATGTATGTCCCTTCCCACAGGCAGCAGTTCTTCAGGAACTTCCCAGTGCAGGTCCCTTCCAGGGGGAGCAGTCCTTCAGGAGCTGCTCCAGCATGCATCCTTTGGGGAGCCACAGGTCCTGGCCAGAGGACCTGCTCCTTCAAGGCCCCCTCAGTGCCTGCAGGTGGATGTCTGCTCCACCATGGGCTTCCATGAGCCAGAGGGGATAACCTGCAGCTCCACAGTCTCCACCATGGTCATCACCATGGGTCGCAGGAAAATCTCTGCTCCAGCCCCTGGAGTGCCTCCTCCTCCTCCCCCTCCTTCTTCTCTGACCGTGGTGTCTGCAGAATTTCTTTCACATGTTCTCACTTCTCTCTCTCAGCTGCTGTAGTGCAGCAGTGCTTTTTTACTCTTTCCTAAATGTGTTACCACAGAGGTGCTGCTGCCATTGCTGATGGGCTCAGCCAGGTCAGCCTTGGAGCAAACCACAACTTGCTGGGTCCTACACAGGGACAGGTCCTGGTGCCTTCTCACTGAAGCCACCTCTGCAGCCTGTCTGCCATCAAACCCTCACCACACAGACCCAAACCACACAACAAAGCTGTTCTGTTACTCACTGCATGCTATGTTGTCATGTAAATTTTAGCTTAGATAAAGCTCTGCAGGTAAGTAGCAAAATGCTTCTTCAGAATGCTCTTAAATGACTAATCCCTTCTAAACTGATTTAATGAATTCATCACATGTTTGAGATGCCTTCTGCTACTATGAATAATGAGTAATTTTCATACATTTAGGTGCTGTAGTATAATGTCTGCACAGTTGTTATAAAGAAGTAACTTAGTATGCCATGCAGAGCAAGCTGTGTATTTCTTCATAGAAATATTGAGGTGTTGAAGTTCTGATAGGCCTTTCACTAGCAAATCCCATTAAAAGCAATGCAGTCGTCAATAGATATTAGATATTTAGATATTTAATCATCAATAAAATTGATGGAAGAGCTGGTATGGGTGAAATTCAGCTTCCAAATCACCTTAAAATGGAAGAATATGATTCTTTTATGAAGCTGGTGCTAAAACCATAACTGCCTTAGTTATCTTCAGTTAAGAGAATATTTCCTGTTCTGTGCTATTGTAGATTTATAGGTTTTCCCATGCTGGTCACTAAATTCTTAACTATCATTTGCACTCTGATCACTGAATTAGGAATTAAATTTGTGCTGACTAAATTTGTAAGCCCAGAATTCTGACTGTTTGACAATGTGTTTTCTAACAGAAAAACACATGGAAACATGAAAACATGGAAAACTATGTCAATGTTAAGTCAATAAAGACATTCCAATTCTATGTCAGTACTTGGAAGGAAAATGCAGTGAACAGAAAGAGTTCTGGTCAGCCAGAAATTGGAGTTAAGCACTTCATTCATCAATCCAGAAACTGAATTGATGCTTGGTTTGTTTTTATCACATTTTGAGGAGACCTGCTTGAAATGTCTTTGAAATGTTTTTTTATCAGTGACCCATAAAATACTCAGTCTTAAATATAAAATAAAAAATTCTGACTTTTTAAAAATCTGTCAAGTGTCCTTAAAGTTTTTCTATAAATGAGAAAGCTGTTTTGAGTAGATGAAAAATGCCCTTAACAAGGTTGATAGTGAATTAAAATAAAATTTGTTTTCAGACTGTTTTAATCCTTAAAAAAGACACATTTGGCTTTTGTGAAGGTATTTTCAGATGAGTAATAGAAAGTTGACGTTAAAAAAAGGTTTTGTCTCATTTAAACATGAGACACACACCCACACCAACTTGTTTATCCCAACAGAAGAAAATGCTTTACTTTGATTTTTACCCTCCTCCACCCACATAGACTAAAGCATAGAAATAATTTTAATACAGAGAAAAGTTATTCAGAGTGAATGAGGATTCCCCAGAATAGCTCCCCCAAGCCTTTTTAAAATAGAAAATGCATTTCCTAGGAACTGAGGAAGTTCTAAATGTTGGCCCACCACCAGGGACAGAAGACAATAATCCAAAAGAGTTTAGCTGCTCTTACACAGTCTGGGAATCCAGTCTTCCTAGTGAAAAGAGTGAAAGGAAGGATTAATCCCAATTTCAAACTCATACTTTTCCTTACTAATGTGTTGATTTAGAGAAGTAGATGTGCAATATGTGGAGTCTGTCTGCATGGTGTGTTCAGTATGCGCGTGCGCTCCACCACCTGCTCACAGTCAAGTGGAATGGGGTCCTTTAGTCCAACCCTCCACCAAGCTTGCAAAGAAGGGACTTTCCAGGGGAATTCAAGGAATTCCTACCCTTTCTCCAAAGCAATCATCTGCTTACTGTGACTGAATGGCGAGAGTTTGAAAATTTTTCTGTGTTTCCAATTTAAAAAACAAGGTACAAGGATTTTTTGGTGCCTGCCATCTCTATCTGTGCATAAGAGTGTGTGTGTGCGTATATATATATATATATATATATATATATATGTGTGTGTATTTGTGCAGTGACTGACTTACTGCTGAAGCTCCCAAGTAAGTCCAATGTCACACACTCTAATATATTCATGTTGCTACCCAGGCTCTTTTGCATGTGTGTGTCACATTCTATCATGTATTATAATTGCACTAATTATGTTAATGTCATGGTAACCTCTGTGGCCTAGTGGGTTTATGTTTTGGTATAACCTGGTGCTTCACTGTGAAGCACTACTGACCAAGCAAATGACAGAACAGTGACTTGATACCCTCCATTTTTTCTAAAAATGATTTTTTCTGGTCTGGGAAGCAGCTGGGTCCAGGACAAAACTTATTAAAGGAAATGATTTCCTGGCATAACAGCTTTGACCTTCTGGTCTCCTCTAGGGTCACTAAGGGCTGAACTCATATGACTGCAGATCCAAACACAACCTGTTCAAGGTACTCCATGAAGGAGAGAAAATGCAGATAACTGTGCAACATGAAAGCTGAGTTACATTGGCCAACCTACATGTTTGAGCAATCAAACTTTATGATCTAAGTGATCCAATTGATCCTTTTTGGCACTGCAATGAAAGCTGAAATAACTGCTCCCTATGGGACAACAAACAAACAAAAAAAAAGGAAAGCAGAAGAAACTAAGCTCTGGAGGTTGCAGCTAGGTTGTATAGAGACTTTGTGATCCTTGCTCCAGACCAAAGGCTTCTTCCAGCTCCTCTTTTCTGGCTGAAATGTTCTTTCCTGTTTTCTTGCTGAAATGTTGAGACTTTTTATCATAACTATGAGCTTTTGGTCAGTGAGACAAAGGAGGTCCTTCTCTTCTCTGTGTGCCTCAGCCAGGTCTCCACAGTTCCTCTGAGGGCTCTATTTGCTGTGCCACATGATGGGCATAGAAGAAGTAGTTCACCTTAAATGCAACAAAAAAGAATCCTCTTAAGATTTTGTGTGAACCAAAGGAGTTTCCCAGTTTGACTGCAAACACTGAGAGGTCAAACTAACCTATGTGGGTAGACAGCTGATGTTTTTCCTGTGTCCATCCTTGAGAATCAGCCTTTGAGCTGCCTCTGGATGAGCATCTTGCTGGGGTAGAGCAGCCAGGAGCGTGCCACACTGCTCAGCCTCAGGCCTGCTGCCAGAAGTCACACAGGTACCTGGGTGTCTGATGTCAGCCTGCTCTACAGGCTGCTGCCATTCCAGGCTTTGGAGTGTTTGATTCTGCCTCTGAAGTGAAGTAACAACCAGGCGTGGCCTTGTGAGAGTTTCTGAGTTTGAAATCCAGCACACTTTGCCATCATGGGAATGAACCAATTGCAAACAAAACCGCATAGGGCACCTTGCCAGTCATCTGCTGGAACTGTGGCTACCAACTGTTCCTTCAGCTAAAGTCAAGTGTTAAGGAGTGTGTTGGGCTGTGCCTCAGTGTAAGAACTTTGAGAAATACATTGAGAGTAGGATCACAAATCATCCCCTCTTATTTGGTGTTAATTTTGCAGCCAGCAACTGGGTTTTTGTTCAAACTGTGTATGATTCCTTCCTCAAAAGGAAGTGCACTTTGTTATGTGCTATGTCAAACATCTGTTTGAATTCAGATTTTCAAACAGAAATGTGACACTGATGTAGAATGTAAAATCCCTATACAAGTGAATGTACTAAGCTTTTTTTTGAGTATGTTTTTCTAAATTAGCAGACTGCAGAGGAGTCTTAGCTCCACTTGAAAATACCAGTATTCTCCCTCTTATAGTGGCATTTTTTGTTGTTCCAATTAATTTTCTCTTTTGCTTTTTACATTACAAAATGGGGTGTGAACTTCAGCATCTTATGTGTTTATATATGTGTATAGATAAAAATATAAGGACACACACACTATATATATACACATATATACACATATATATACAGTGGTGGGCTACTCTGAGTATACTCAGTGTGCCCAAGTGCTGTCCTTACAGGACTTGGAATGGGAATTTCACTATCCACAAGCAGCCATGCAGCTGGACATGAAGGGATCATAATTAACCACAGGTCCAAACCCATTGTCTCTCTATGCAGCTGCGAGAATGCACAATGTTTTCACCAGGTTTTTATCAGGGGCTCAGTCTGCTAAATCCATTTTTAATTAGTACAGCATTATGAATGTGAAAACCCAATACTCAATTAAAGAAGTGTTTGGACTGTAATACCACCATATATACCTTTGTATTTCTTTTTGTTGCCATCTCCTGGGGTCTTTTCCAAACACAGAAAGCAAACACTCCACACATGCACTTCTCCAACTCTTTGTGACTTGGCAAACCACATCTACATTTCCCCAGCATTCCCCAACCTGGCTTTACCTTGCAATTCATCTAAACATATCGTTCCTCCATGTTAAAATTTCAGAGGATGTGCTTCCACCATTCTGACATACTTCATGGTTGGCCATTTCTCCCATATGCTCTGTAATAAATATACTACACAACAAATTTTTTTCATTATTCATTTACACAGCTGATGCCAGAGAATCCAAGAAAATTTCTGCCACAATAATTTTGTAATACGTCAGATGCTTTACTTTTGTAAGCATTGTCTTTGTGTGAAAATACAGAATTATGTTCCCCTTTTAGAACCTTCTTTTTTACTTTGATTCTTAAAACAACCCACAAAAAACCAAATCCAAACAAAATACTGTAAAAGGATCTAATGTTATACCCAGGTTGACTGTTATAGATACATCTGTGTCTCCCACCTTCAAGGTTGATGCCTGGATTTAGTATAAAATTTAAATGTCATGTAAATTCCAGCATTCTTTGTAGTGCTATAGAAGTGAGCTCGTTGCAGTCATCCTCTAAGTAGGGAGATGTGCAATTTGTTGTTTTTCAAGGTTTTGCTGTTACCTCACAGTAACTGCAAAGATGTTATTTATGGCCAGTTATTATCTTGATTAATGAAAACAAAATTGCTGTTGATTTCCATTACATACTTGATCAGATGGTTGGCTACAGTGGAAATATGAGGATGCTGTAACCTTTGGTCATGCTAAGATGCAAAGCAGTAACAGAGGAAGAAAATAATGTTAGCTCTAACAAATGGATATTGGTTTTGCCATTAGAAATTTGATGTAGTCCAGAAATATTAACCTTTGGTTTTCCTTGCCTGCATTTTTCAAATTGCTTAAGCAGCAAATCTTGTAGGAGTAAAAGTTTCTGTGGCTTACATGTTCTCAGTAATTATCCTATACCCTTTCTGAAAGAGGAGATTCCCATTTAGTCCAATGACAAGTTCATGGAGTGAATGGAAGAAGAAATAATGAAAAGCTTTTATTTGGAATGTCATTTGGGATCAGTTATATCCTGTAACATAAAAGAATTATAGTGGTCTTTTTCAGCAACCTTGAAAATGGCCATTTGTGTTTGACAGTCAAAATAGTTCATAAATGACCTTCAGCATTCATACCCAAACCATTCTGTAACGCAGATGCAGCCATGAAGGGAGTCCGGAGAACTTGTGGCTTCTGGTTGGTAGTATATTCCCAAAATGTATAAAATTTGCCTAAATTTGCAATTGCTCTGTCATTTATGTAGCATATTTTTTAGTGATCTGAAGGCATAACTTCGAAAATACTGAGGGGGTGTTTCTTGGTATGCTGTCTGAGAATCTCCTTAAATATCGCATATTGCTTGTTTCATCACATTTTCCAATCAGTAAGATTTTCCAAACCCCATCATGCTCTTCAGAGAACTGTTTAGAAAAAACACTTTGTAGAATTATAAGGCCCCTACCAAATTAGCTTTAATAATATTTTCATTTTATTACATGTTGGAATTTCTTTTCTGGACATTTTAAGGTATACAGATGGAGTACTTCATCCAGAGGGCTCATATGGGGCTATATTTCTTTATTTCCTTTTTTTATAAGATACTGAATGATTTATTCTCCTTATGTGAGGGGAAACTGAAAGATAGAGGATTGACTTGCTGTCTTGTACAGTGATCCTCAGTGACAAGGAGGAATGGAACCAGGATTTTGTAGTCATGCTGTACTCTTTGTAGAAGACCCTTGAAGGTCTGCAGCACGTGGCATAGGATGTGAAATTATGCTTTGTGTAGTGGAAGAGCAGACTGATTTTGTGCTGCAGTCTTGCTAAGGGCCTTGTGTCTGCTTTGAAACAAAACCCAGCCTGTAAGTATTTAATAGTGCATACAAGTGTGCTAAAGAAAGCAGCTGAATGAGCAAAAACAAAGGACAGGGTTGTCAGGAGAGGCCAGAAAAAAGGTGCTTGAAACACAGGCTTGGCCTTCTTCCCCTTGTTGAATGCTGCATGTACCAAGAGAGCCTCTCAGCAGAGAAGCTAGTTAAACAGAGAAAGAGACAGGAGACAAGTGGAGCATCTGGTGTCTCTCCATGGAGGTGGGTGAAAGAAATCTGGATGAATGGAGCAGCTGATGCTCTGTGATCCACAAAGCTATAGGACAGCAGTTGGTGACTGGGGAGAGAGACAGCTCAGTGTTTCAGTTTTACTACACCAGGTGGACACAATAAAAACAACAAAGAGCAACCTCAGATTATCTCACCAACTTTTCCCCTTTCTGGCCCCCAAAGAAACCCTTCAGACTGCCCCATGTGACAGCCTGTCTGCTGCTCCTTCCTGACAGGAGAAGCTGCAATGCAGCAACATCTACACTCTCATGATCTCCAAGGAATATTATTAAAGCAACCAGCAGAAGAACATGAAGATGTCTGGTGACATTACTGATCCTTTTTCACCTGTCTGTATCCAAAGTTGCTCTAGTACCCAAGACTTAGAAAGTCTGTCATGAGACCATGGTGTTATCCACTGCATTGTGTCTTATGGCTACCATAACACATCCTTAAGCCAGGGCCCAATTGGACTCAGAGAATAATGAGAGGGACCCTTAAACATCATCTAGTCTGACTGCCCTGCAGGGAGCAGGGACCTCGTCAACTAGATCAGTTCTCCAGAGTCCCATTCAATTAACCTTGAATGTTTTCAGCAATGGGGCATCTACCACCTCACTGGGCAACCTGGTCCCATGATTTACCAAACTTTGTTGTAAAAAATGCTGCTTCAAAAGCTGTGTGACATGGGTATGAGGCCCATGTCTCCCACTGGACAGGTTGTGCTGCTGGGCCTCTGCCCCAGTGGTCATCTAAAGCAATCTTAGTTGGTATTTCCATGTGGTACCCACATAGTGCATGATTGATCCTGGTGCTCCTGCTCCTCCTGTGTGAGCATGAGTGACAAAGCTGCTTTAAGGACCAGAATAGATATAACACTTGCATCCTGCAGCCTCCCAGTTTAGAGAAACAGCATGTGATCGAGCTGCTGCTCCTTGGTTGCTGGGTGAGTGCCAACTGTGGGTTGCTGAGACTCCCCAGACTCACTTAGCAACTGTGGGATTTGAGAGTGGCTTGTCACACCATGCTCAATGCCTACCCCTGCCTGAGCACAATGCCAGGTCATGTTTTCCTTTGAGATTTACTCTGCATGTGGGATTTGCTGTGCTCTGCCCACCAGCAGCTGAGCCCCACACCTTCTGAGCAGCCTTTGAAGGTGACCAGCTGTGTCCCTTCAGACAGGAGGGACATCTCACACTCCATGAACCAAGTAATATTCTGAGTTGTGGGATCACCTTCTCAGGGGACAGGGCTGGAACCAGGAGCCTGAGGAAGCAGGGAGAAGGGTGGTTTTGTTCCACATGAGCAAACAGGTCTGTTGGAGCAAGCAGCTAGAGATCAGTGGTGGTTGGCTTTTCACGTCCTTGATGAGCCTGGGGAGTCAGGTAAGAAAGGCTGACCTCTCAGAGATCTGGATTTCTCCTGATTTCTTTCTCCATTCCCCTCACCTTGCCTGAAGAGATGCTGGCAGGTAGCAGAGCTAGGCAGGATCCCTTCCATAGAACTGCTTTGTGTTGTGGGAGTGGTGTGTACAGCCAATCTGTTATCAGACTAGACTGCCTTAGCTGCCAAGGGTGGTGGGGTCTCGGGCAGGGATGCATCCTCTCAGGGATGCAGTGAAGAGCAGGCACAGCCTGCTGGACACACCAGGCTGGGCAGCAGTCAAGAAGGCAACATTGCTGCTCCAAACTGAGGCCATCTGGTGTGTGCAGATCTTCTGAAAGGGCAGCTTGACAGTGAATATTGGTCATTTTACCTTAGAAGTGTCAAGGCTAGTTGGTCTGGAAGAAAATAAGATTTTTACAAACATTACTATTCTTCTGAGCTATTTAGAGTTTTCTAGCACAAACTGTTCAAAAGAAAAACTCTTGACTTGAAATCTAGCACAGTTCAGTGCAGGGTATTTCATGGTTTATGGAGCTGTGTAGTAAAAAACAAATAGGAGTAGTTCTTGTGTCTGGGAGCCTCCTCAAATGGATCTGATACCAGTGGTGAACACTTCTACTGAAGAAATCTCTCATCCTTCTTTAACCAGAGGTTTCTAGTCTCTTTATTTTGTAAATGCTGAATATGTACTCTGCATGTTCAGTAAGGCAAGACTGAGCAGATAGGAGTAGGGTGCAAAGATGCAATAGTAATGATAATGATAAGCTAAACAAATTACCTTTGTAATATAAAGAAAGCTAATGTTAGTCATTATTTGACTGTTGCTGGATCCATGACTCTTTAGTTCCCATGTGCTTATCTTAGGACGTACTAATCATGATTGCATTAGGAAGCTTCCCATTTTATTTTTTGTTTAGGGTATTGATATAGCAACTTGCGTTAAATGCAGAAAAAGAGTAACACTTTAATAGCATAATATTAATTGTTTAAGATTGTTTTGTGACATAAATACTCTTTGTTCCACATTAAAAAGCTTCAATTGCCTTTAGACATCCTAAGTGATTTAGAGAAACAGACAAATGATTTAATTTTGATTTTGTTTCATACTCCAATGAAACAAACAACAGATTTGGAACAAGCTGCTTGCTAGACATTGGAAATTAAACTGCTCTTTTTATTGGGCACCGGTAAAGCATCTCTGCTTTTCCTCATGGCAGACAAGCATGAAATACATTGACTCATGCTTGTGAGGGTGCCATCAAGCTCCTTTTATTTCCTTGATTATGATTCTAGTGCTGCCACCCAGGCAGGAGCTCCCATTTGATTTCCCTTGAAACTTGTGCTTTCCAGAGAACATCTCCCCTCTACAACCTGGCGTGAGTTACATTGTGAGGGATGGAGTTACAGGGCTCTACAAAGCTTGTAATTTAAAGCACTGAATGCAGAACAGCCAAGCTTTTTTTTACCCCTTTAGCTGGGGATCTGCCTGCATGCAGCATTAGGTGAGCCTGGAGCTTTGGGAAACAACAATAGCACAATTTTAACTGATAAACCTGTTTTGATAAGGCCGCTGTTGAAACCAAGGTTTTGATGACTGAGTGTGATATTGTGAAGAACTCTTGTTCAGGTCACTCTTGGGCCTTTGTAGGTCTTCTCAAAACTGAAAGCAGCAGTGGCAGCTTTTTGCAGCAGGGTGGGAGCTTGGGGTGAGCGAACCACTCACCCAAGTGCCGGGAGCAATCCTGAGTGCTTCTTATCTGGTTTGCTTAATGCAATCCAAGATTAAACGTTTAAAGGCAGGTTTCTTGCTTGCATGGCACTTTTTCAGGCTCTAAAAGTTCTATAAATAACCTGTTCTCACCTGATTGGTTTCAGTTCTTGTACCAGTAAAATATTTGCTTTTTTGTCTTCTTTTTTTAGTTCTGTCCTGGTATATGAAGGCTTTCACTGCCTTTATCACTGTGTTATCCCAGGGTCTTTTGGTGAAGCAAAAAGCAAACCCACTAACATCTGAACATCTGCCTCATGTAGTTTATTCTTTCTCATCTCTTTTCCTTGGAGAAGTAAATGTATATTCAGTATCCTGGTTTACTTTGGTTAGGATTTTTAGTACATGTATGTTAGAGAAGGTGGAGCCTATGCACCAAGAACAGCAAATGGTAATAGCTTCTCAAAAGCAAGTTGAAGTAATTACACCTAATTACATTTTCTTGATGAGATGCATCTTGTGGGCAGTATGGTTATTTTCCCTAGCAGTGAAGGGCTAAAGGGTTGTTCACTGGAATGACTTCTGTCTTTTAAAAGACAATATTTCCTCTCTTAAGTGTTTCAAGAGTGTTACAAATATGACTGTGCAAAGATCAGCAGACACTATGGCAAGCCAATGGATTTCCTTTTTTTTTTTTTTTTTAAGAAAAACATGCACTTAAAAATATTTCAATCTTCGTGTTTCACAGGGCATTTTATTTGGTATTTCTCGATTGTACAAAATTTAAGTGGCTCTGTTAAATCTGACTTATGTTCTTCATACCAGTGCTACTGAAGAAAAAAGTGTGTTTCCTCACATGAGAATACTAATTATTGCATGGTCTCTTCAACTACAGAGAAAACTGTTGCTTGTTTCAAAATTGCACAGGGTTTGAAGGTCCAGTTGCCACAGTTGATGTATTTTGATAATGAACTGAGAGCACTGCCTAAGTCTCTGGGGCTTTTTTAACTGATGTTCTTGCAGCTTCTCTCTTTTTTGCTCTGACTCACATCTTGGATGCTGTATTGTGTAACCTGCCAGCCAATTGCCTGGTATGAAAAATTTAGCCGCAGGGATTATTATTAAATATGTCTAATAATTTTCATATTTTAGTGATCTATTTTTGGATCATTATGCAACCCACTACTCAGTGGGACTAGGCAGAAAGGATAGGGCAGGACTGGGTGCTGACAAACAGACACCACTTGGTGTGCTCAGCCAGGCACTGGGGCCGTCTGGGCACAGGTGCTCTGTTTAAAGCTGTCTTGCTTTGCGGTGCCTTGTCAGAGCCTCCCCCAAAAACAAAGCCATTTCCCCACTGAAATCTCTGGTCTCTGTGGGCAGGGGGCTGTTGGGAGGACCCTTCTGCTCTCAGGTGGACATGACCCTGAACATAAACCACATGTATTTACGTTTTTGTGTGTAGTAGGGAAGGATGTAAGTGCGATTCAAAACAGTGTCAATACATGCTGGAAACTGCATAGCAAATCACCATATGTTCCAGAGGAAATGCCAAACAAAGTCATGATTGCTTTATATGTGCACAGCTGACTGGCAAGCATTAAGGCAGAGTCATGATGGGGAATGCCATCATATGCTTTTCTTCTCTGTGCTATATCAGAGCATGATTAGAGCCCATCTGCTTCCCTTGGTGCTGGGAAAGGGTAGGAAAACATTCAGCCTGAAGTTTTGCTGCTGGAGCATTCACACCAGGACAAAAGAAGCTAAACCCAAGGAGCTCTCCTGGATATGTTTGTTCTCAATTTCCTTTGAAGAAGAAAATTTTAAAAAATTATTTAAAATTCTCTTGCTTCTGCAACTTGTACAGCTCTGTGTGTGTATTTGTGCTGTGACAGCCTCATGTTTTTTGGCTGTGTTCTCAGAGCAGGCATGGCTGGGAACAAACCTCAGCCGTGTGTGCTGCTTGGGCTGCTTAGCAGACCTGGGGAGGGGGCAGCAAGCATCTCTGTTCTTTTAAGCTGTGCCAGCACGGAGTGTTTAGTGCCTCGCTAAAGCCCTAAGTGCAGGTGTAAGAGCTGCGGTATTTGCTGACATGTTTGGCAATCTGTTTGCGTTCTTTCCAAACTCTTTAAGGATACTTGAAATATCTGATAGAAAGTCATAGAAATGACTAATGACTCCCCCCCCCTTTTTTTTTTTTTAGCTTTAATTTTAATTGAAGCCGATTTATTTTAAGTACAGTAATTTAGCCTTCTCCAGACTAGGCACCTCTGTGGCCTGCAGTTCTGTGCACGATAGCATTGACTGCTGTGACACCTACTGGCCGAGGCGGGCAGGGAGAAGCCTCGGGGCTTCCTCCATCCCCTTCCCAACGCAATTCCATCTCCTGATGAGCCGGGTCCCTGCGGGAGCACAGCCGTGGTGCTGTCCCTTGGAACGGCTTCTTTTAGACGTCACCTCCTTCAATGTCCCGCTACTTTGTGCATTCAGAAAGCCAGAAAATCACCCTTCTTTTTGTTTATAGCTCCAGTCCTTTCCATTCCTAACAGCTCTTTAATCTTCACCCTCTTTGTTTCATCTGTCTTACCTTTACTCAAGTTTCTTTTTTATCATCCCTTAATAGTATTGGGAACTGCAGGAAGTCACTTTGAAGCCTACTCTGAATTGCCTTCCTTTCCTAGAACAGTTCTTCTTCATTAGCTGTGACCATTTCTTCAGTGCTTGCGACGTATTACCATTCTTATGACCTGTTTAGGCATTCCACTTTTCTGAGAAAGGTAAGGAGCCATTCATGCAATTCCTTCTATGAAATCTCATACCTGAGGAGCTTATGTGAGTATTAAGAAAAATGGAGTTTTTCTGTATATATAAAAATAGAGTTCTTAGTAATTCACAATAAAAACAACTTTGCATCTCCACTGAACAATGATGAATGGATTACATTTCAGGACTGTAGGGAGATTTTCTGTATACTTTTTCAGAGGTATAGTTTTTCCAGCACTCCAGCAGTCCTGTAATCTTCTGAAAATGCATTCTCTTCTCTGTGGTTCTGGAACATGCCACCAATGCAGAAAGTTATGCAGAGACCTTCTCAGGCTGTTCATTAAAGACAATTTATATTTGAAAAGCTTGAGTAGTTCCAAATAATTTAAAATTGCATGAGGTGACTTGATTGAATGTGGTAGATCTCAGTGGCTGATAGCAAGGAACCCCTGCTGTCTCCTCCTCCCTGTTTCTGTGCATGCTTCTGTCACTTCTTTTGTGTCTGGCAGCTCCAACACTCTTCAGACCCTTTCTGTAGCCACATTCAGGTCGCTGAAGTGGCAGAAAGAGAGAGGATGGGCCATGGAAATTCCAGTCTGATGAGCACCATTGGGTATCAGAAAGGGACACAAGGTGGCTGGGAAGCAGGGGTGAGGAAGCTGCTGGAGTGGAAAGAAGGTTAGTGAGGTTCCCCCTTTCTGGCAGCAGCAACCTGATAGATTCAACTGTTGCAGTGATTTTCCCTATGGAAAAAAAAGGTTTGTTGTCTCTTGCTGCCTTTTCCCCTCTCTGCTCTGCTCTGCCAGCTCTGTGGAGCCCTGCAGTGAGCTGTGTGTAATGCTGACCTTCCTGTGTCTTTTCTCAGGTTTTGGGCAGCTCCTTGCATTATGTTTTTGGAGCAGGGTGTGCCCAGCATGCCTCCTCTCTCTCTTCTTCCTTGGGGGAGAGTTCAGTTTGCCTTTACAGCACAAAGTAGTTCCATACCAATGAACACAAGACTTTTGCAAGTGTTTTCCTCTAGAGCTGATATGCTTCTAACATAGCCCTGGAATTTATGGAGCTGGGGAGAAAATGGGAAACTGAGCAAGGTTTTACATTCCTTAAAAATTCAGTGAAAAGATGAGATTATATAGGTTTTTATCACAAAAGGTTGTGGTATTGAGGATTTGCATTGGTAGTCTACAATAATTAGAAACTGTGTCAGTCTATAATCTAATGAAGAATGAATTGAGATGAGTTAACAAGCTCAGCATCGAAGAGGAAAGGACAGAATCTCTGTCAGACAGCTGAGATGGTCAAAGTTCTGTTGTTCACAGACTCCTCCTGAGCAGATGAATTGACTTTGCTATGCCAACCACCACAGACTTACTTTGTTTTTCAACTTGAAGAGATCTGTCCTAGAACACAAAATATGCCAGTGATGGCTATTTTACTTGTCTGACACTATCCTGATTCCAGATTTCATTTTTAAAAGTTGGGTTTGGGCAGTGATTCATGTTACTACAGGGTGCTGAGAAGTTCCTGCTGATCTGTGCCCTCACTGAGGGCTGAGGACAGTGGTTGTGATGGTGATGTTTCATGATTTCAGCTCAGTAACAGAAAAATGCTTTTAGCAAATTGAGACCCTCAGACTTGCCTATTGCAGTCACCATGTCCAAGGTACTGCTCTGAAGCAAGAGTGGTTAAGGCAGAGGATGCATTATTCTTGTTGCAGTGATGGGGAATTAATCTCTCTCTCTGTAGAGTTGGAAGTTAGAAAAGAGTTCAGTAACTTGTGGGATTTCCTAAGCCTCTCAGGGTCCAGTTGCCCATAAAAGTCAGTTAACCTTATTAATAGTTTCACTCTATATATTTCTTATTGTTCATCCCTTGTCATTAAATGGCCTGCCAAGGTTCACACAGGAAATCTCTGACAGACCCAGGTACTAAACCCAGATGGCCAGACTCCCTTTCCAGGTGCTTTCTGCACTCCGCTTTCTGGGGTGGCTCTTCTGTAAGCTAGATCCCGAAAAAGAGACTGTAGGTCAAGTGGCAGTTCTACAAATCATAATGCCTATCAGTCTAGAAACCTACAAAGCAGACCTGCATTTGTAGCCATTTTTGCACAGTATGAGTGTGTCTTTTAATGACACATCATTGAAAGATACCATTTGAAATATTGAATTATAGAAATCTCTGAGTCTTACTTTAATCACAGTCCTATGCTTAGCTAGACAATCCAATCTAGAGACAATTGACCTTGACTTAATTATATACATTTACAATGATTAATTTGTGGTGATGTCATTTATCTGATGGTAAAGTTCCAGAGAGTGAGGGACTGCAATTTAATTTCACTTGTCCCTTGTGCTGTTGTGGCAGTTTGACTTTGGCCTCAAGATGTAGTGGGGCACCGTGTCCTTTAGAGGTTTCTCTGTGAGCTGGCTGGAGCCAGAGTCTCTTGCCAGCTTTTGGTTACAGCTCAGACAGAGCTCTGTCACCCTAAGAGAGCTCCAAGCAACACAGTTTTGCTGTCTCCAGTGCAGCCACTAAATTAAAATAGTTAAAATCCTTTTTTTTTGTTGTTGGTTTTTTTTTTTTGTTTTTTTTTTTGTTAAATTCTTGCTGTGAGATTGCAAATCCATTGCCTGGAGGAGGAGTGTCCAACCTGTGAACCTCCAAGGACAGTCTGGTTGGTGCTGTACCCAGCTGTTTCCCACTGGGCCCCTCAGCAGCAGAATAAGGACTGGATGGGTTTTCCCCATGCTGAGCTTCCACTCACCACCCTTCTCTGGTGTGTGAAGGTGCCTTGAGCTGCATCTATGTTAGCAGGCTCAGATACAGCATGTGGGATTGTGCTAACATCCTTTGTACCTTGGTGATTCTTCGTTGGGGTCTCTAGCTTATCAGAGTGACCCTGAGAAGAGTTCTAAAGTTTTTTCCCAGCCCGGCACTTGAAGAAGGAGTCAGAGCTCTTCTCGGTCCTAAGGTTGTTTATTGTTCCTTATCTATAAAATATTTTCACCTATCCAGCTGAGGTCCACTCAGCAGGACAGTCCAGGCACTCTGCCCTGGGTGGTGTTATGTCTTTATACTAAAAAAGTACATATACAATGCTTACAATTACTTTCCAATACCTATCACCTATGTTTGACAGTGAGCTTCTACTCTAAACCAATCTAAAAGTGCCAACATCACAGCAAAAGATGGAGGCCAAGAAGAAGAAGGAGAAAGGCTGGACATGCCCAGATCCCTCCATCTTGCCCCCTGAACCCTCATACCAAAAACCCCAAAATCTGCTTTTTCACCTTGTGATAAATTCACTATCATTCTACTTAATTTGTCATGACTTGCAGATCGTCATCTAAGGTTGGTAACTTGCTCCACGGGTCATAATCAAACCCACAGGCATCTTGGGCTCTGTGCCTGGGTCTCTGAGCCCCCTGGCAGGGGTCTTGGCTGCTCAGGACAGCCAGAGGGATGTCCTGGGTCCTGACAATTCTTCTCTCAGTTCCAGCTTTTCCTTCTCATGCTGAATCTCCTTCCTGGCATTGTCTCTGCAGAGCCACAGTTTGTCAGCATGCCTGCTAAATGTTTTCAATCAGTAAATGGTGGCTGTTAGGCTTACGTGCACCTCCTGTACTCAACGTCACAGACACCAAAAATAGAAATGTTGATTTTCTTTCTAGCCTTGTGCATCAGCCTCAATAGTGGAGGATTCTGCACCTTTGTTACATTCTTCTATTGCATTACAGTACAGATCTCTGATTGAATACTAAGTGTTTCTTATTCTATTCTATCAAAAATCACAATGAGCACTCCTGTTATCTGTCATTGTTATGTTGAGCCTCTTTTTTTGTAGTGCAAATAACAATTGCTTGTACAAATCTTGTGCCTCTTATAAACATCTTTGTGCTTTTCTCTCAGACCTTAGCATGAAGGCAGTGCCTTGCCTATAAGCACTGAATTAAAGAGGGATTTTGATAAAGGTTAGCAGGCTGGATGTAGCTTTTCAGTAACATGTTTGCTTAGTAAGAATTAATAGATCTGTAAACTGTTAGAAATAACTCACATCTCTTTCTGGCTCCTGCTTCTGCACAGAAGGAATAGGTTTGGAGTAAAGTCCAAGGATCTTGTAGGGACATATGCTGCCCACCTCCAGCTCTTGTCTAGGATTTGTGTTGTTGTATTAGAATTTCAAGATTACAAAGCAACATAATTGAAGCCATTTTGCACATCAAGATGAAGCCTGTTATGTATAAATCCCCGAATTACAGTTCTTTCCTTCCTTTTTGTGACTTCTTGGAATTTTTAATTTACATTTTTGCTGAAACTGACATCTGTGGGTTTTATGTTAGCTACCTTAGTAAAAGCTTACATCATTTCTTAGGAAATATGCACTCTTTGTTACTAAGTCCAAAGAATATTGTCAGTTGTCAGTTATACAAGGTAACGCTGCCTGAACACAGTAAGGGGAAATAACTGTTTGCCCTAAAACATCTAAAGGTATACAGATTTGGCCTGGTGAAAAGCTGATGTACAATGTTGTAATCCACACTTGGTGGTGGAGGTGGCTCCAGGGTTCCTCCACAGTCCTTTCTGTGTTCAAGCATTCCCATGCATGCCTTTGGCTCATTCCTGCTCCAGAGCTGTGCATGCAGTCGTTCAGCTTGTCCTGAAAAATGAGAGTGCTTGTGCTTGCATTTTTACCAGCGCATCTTTTGAGAATGTATTTGCATGCTGTGGTTTCTAAACCTTCATCTGGGGGGGGGAAGGCAGTTTTGCAAAGCCAGTGGAATTTCTGCTTTCCTCTCAGTTACGTAAAATGAGGGGAAACAAGCGTGGTCCAGGACGGTAACACACAGTTATGGGGCTCAGGCTGAGTTGGTGTCTTAAAACAAGTATTTACTCAACTGGCTTAGGAGCATAGCTGCAAGCATGGAGAGATTGCTCCTCTCAGAGGTCCATCTAGCTGGGTGTCTGGTGTGAGACAGTGTCCAGCACTACTGCCTAGGGGACAGCACAAGTACAGGAGGGAAATGTCACTGTGCTGTTTGGAGTAATCTCCTGGCACCCAGCCAATTAGGGGAGAGGGTCAGAAGCACTCTGTATTTAGTAATCCTTTGTGCATTTTTCTTCTGTGACTTTGTCCTGGTACCTTTTGAGTCCTCTTAAAACTAAGCCTTAAAAATTCATAAGGTCCATGGCAGGGAGATCAGAAGGTTAGAGAGCTGTGTGAAAAAAGCTGCCTTTCTTGTTTTGAACCTGCTAATACCATTCAATACCACTTAATTCATCATCAGAAGAGAGGGTCAGCAGCATTTTGCAATCCTCTAATTTGACACTAATGATTTTATAGCTCTCTGTAGACAGCTTCATGTTTTCCTTCTTCTTCTTCCCTCTCTTCTCTTCCTATCCCCCACCCCCAAGGTAGGTGTGAGACTACTTGTCATTCACAGCTTCATGTTGAATTTGACTAATAAAGCGTGATGAGAAAAAAATTATGATGCAAAATTGTTTTCACATTTTCAAAGTCAGCTGTTCATTTAATAATGGTTAAGTTAAACCATGAAACACATTAAAACACAAAACAATATAGTTAAGGGAAAAAAACCTTGAGAAGAAAATGAAACATTTTTCTTGCCTCAAAGTACATCTTTTGAGGATGTTTTCAGGAGCTTACTTCAATTTTTTGAGTGCACATAGCAGATAACAGGGATTTTCTTTTCTCTTTTGAAGAAGTGAATTGTCTCTCTCAGGCCTTGTGCTGCCCTGCAGCTTTTCAGCTCTCAGACCTGTTCCACAGTGGGAGCCAGGTCAAACTGGCAGCATTGGCTGGCTTCACCCCAGCTGTGGGACACCATCTTCTAGCCAAAACCCAGGATGCTCAGGGTCTGCTCAGAACCAGGTGTCACAATGAAGGATTTGGTCTCCCTGCAGCCTTTATGCAGATATTGATACAGGAAGTTTTGGTCTTGCCATGTCTGGTTTGTAGCCATCCCTCTTTTGAATGCTTTAACATCTAACTGTGATTTAATGATCAGTTTAATTCTGAAAGTTTCAGTCTGACTGCTTACTAGAAAGTTAAAAATAAAGCGCAAAGAGCCCTCAGCTTAAGTATTTTCTCATTTTTTTCCAGTTTTTATTTTTGTAATACTATAAAGGTAATACTACAAAGCTCCAGACAAATATGTACACCAGGCAATTTTAGTCTTCTTACATCCAAACTGTCCACTTCAGAAACTCCAAGAATATTCAGCTAGCTTTAATCTGTGTTTATAGCTAACCTGCAGAATCATAAAACCTTCTCTATTACTCTGCAGAATTAATTAACTGTGATATCTGACTTTTCTCAATAAATCTGAAACACTGTGCAGTTGAATACATTATTTTGCTCCTAGCTACTAAGGCAGAGGTGTTCCTAAAGATTACTTGAACACTCATGGCCTGATACTTCTGATTTTTGGGTGGCCAAATCTTTGGTTGTCTGATTGGAATATTTTGGACCTTGTTTTCAGTGAGCTGGAACATATCTATGCCTGTCTCAATCAGAAGTCTAAAATGGTAGAAACAGAGATTACTGTGGAAAGGTTGTGTTATCAGCCCTGTGTTAAGCACAAATCCAAAGCACAGCCCCTTAACACCTACTGAGAAGAAAATTCACTCTATCCCAGCCCAAAGCAACACAGGCATATAAAAGAGCTAAAGTGGCAAGTCAGAGACCACTGTTTAAAGAAAGAAAAACATATGGTCAACAGCTTCTAGAGAAGTTATTGTAATAAAACCGGGAAGAAAATCTGAAAATAGCACTAAATGGGGGATACAGATATGAAAATGATGGGTTTTTCAAACTTACTCCTAATTATGTGCTTTTTAAAAAATGTAACTTGTGTATAGCATGAACCTAAGTATTACTTTTAGTTGCTGGTATGTTGTTGTTACTAAAACAGTGTAGGAAGACAAACTGAAGGAAATTCAGAGTGTGGCAAATTATTAAATACCTTTAGACAGTTTATTTTAAAAAATATGGTCTTTCAATAAATGCAGTATGCATTAAAATACAAATGGTTAAGAAAGAAAACAAAAACTAAACAGCAGAAAATAAGAGCAATAGAAGCTGCAGCTTTGAACTTTTTTTACTGTGGAGAAATGTCAGAGTAACATCATGTTTGGTGTTTTATTCTAAGTAACACAGGGGAATACTGGAGAGACTAGATGAGTCTTTGAAGCAAGAGGAATATTTTACAAACTGACAATATGCAGCCAGGTGAATTGGTTAGGTGGGTGAGTGGCTATAAGCTTGCATGACTCCACAGTGTATTTTGTCCCCTTCTCAAAAAGCAGATTTCTTTTCCTGTAACCCAAGAGAGAAAAAAGGTTAGAGTGCATAAAAGTGCATATTTGTGGCACACTGTTCTGTGCCTGGCTGTTAAGTGGGTCCAGCCTAGATGCCAGCTGAATTTGGGAATGTCTGGCCCAGCCTGCTGTCCCCTGGCCTTGCTCGCATGCACTGGGAGGAAGGCACAGGAGGGCTCTGCAGGTGCTGTGCTGGAAGGGTCGATGGGCTCGGGTGTCCTGGTGCTCTGAGCTGGGGCAAGAGGAGTAAATGGTGCTGCTGGGCTGAGCCAGGCTCTGCCTCCTCTACTTGTGCACAGGAATACCTTGCTGTGGTAAAGGGAATGGAAATATTTGCAGAGTAAGGTACCACTTACTCGTAATAAAGCAGTGCGAGCCTAGTCTTATATTAATATTTATTTAACACCACAATGTTGAGTGAATAGTGCTGTGGAGGAGGGAAGCTATTTATTTTTCACACAGCAGAGGCATTTTGAAAACCAAGAGATGGCAATGCAAAGTCACTCAGAGGAGTGAGCTGCTGAATGCTGGATGTGTGTGTAAGAAATTCTGGAAGAGCGTAGTGCTTTCAGCTCACTGGGTGGAAATTAAAAACAAATAATCTGTGTGCCAGCAGGATAACAGTGAATGATTTTGGAACCCACTGTTGTTTTCAGATTTATGTTTTTATTAATTTACTTCTTGTTTTTAAACCCAAAACATGGGTAGTACAACTGTAGGCCTAATAATACTCTAGAGTAATGCCTGGCATCTTTTAAAGGGAGGGAACACAGAGGGATATCCTAATCTGGTTTT
This sequence comes from Ammospiza caudacuta, assembly GCF_027887145.1. NCBI lineage: Eukaryota > Metazoa > Chordata > Aves > Passeriformes > Passerellidae > Ammospiza > Ammospiza caudacuta. The sequence continues at coordinate 26,519,932 of NC_080595.1, forward strand.
GGATTATGCCTGACTGACCTTCTCTCATTGGAGATGGGAGTGTCTGGGTGAGATGTGTGTGTAGGTATGTCAAAGACAAGACCTTCCTTTATTTTTCATAAGAAACTTCTTACAGTTCTTCTATCTTTCTAGAACATTAGGTTTTCATTTCTTTTAAGATACTCGGATTGATTTTCCAATTAAAAAGCATTTTCACTGTTGCCTGAAACCTCCATAACCAGGATCTTCATCATGTGGCTCATTTTGCCTGTGAAGAGAATGTAGGGAATCAGGTTTGTTTTGTTATAGCTGAGGAAGGCTGACAGACTGCCCAAAAAGTGCTTTTTTACCAAAACCTTCGTTTTTTTTTCATTATGTGGTGGTTTTCAGAGAGTCCATTGACTATAGGAGCAGCAGGGGATGGGGTGTTATTTGCAGTAATTCAGAGAGTGTTCAGTAAAAGCAATGTGATCAAAATAAGCAAGCCATATTTGATGCACACACTAAATTTTGAAATGCTGCTGTCTTGGAAAAGTCATCTTTCATGTGGTTATGATTCAGCTCAGAGATTAGTTCCAAGAAGAAATGAGAAATTGAAATGCACATATTGGCTGGTAATTGTGTGAATAGCAATGAGTGGGTAGTTCAAAGCCAGCAGATTGCAACTATTGGGTCTCTCCCAGTTTGCTTCTTCACAAATAGCAATAGTGGCAAGGGACAAGCACTTTTGCTTGTTGCTTTGTGGGGTCTGTATGATTTCCTAGATGAATAGATGTTCCTCTGCAACATGGTAGATGATAAGATTTTCTGTGGGCCATATTTCAGTGCAGGTCCAACAAGACAAAAAACCCTCTAGTTTTATTATTTTATGCAAATTATTTCCTGTAGCAAGAAGAATTTCAAGCACTATCTAGGTCATTACTGCCAGAATTAATTAGTTCATTTAAAAGTATGACAAAAGAAATGTAAATCACATTGCCCATCTATTCTTGGCAGATCACTGAAGTATATACTGTAAAAAAAAAAACAAAAACCCACCAAAAAACAAACCAAACTAAGCAAACAAAAATGTTTCCTTGGCTCAGAAGTGGAATAGGTGGTTGGGCAGTTCTCTCCCTTTTCCATTTTTAACATCGTGATGGCAGCCAGTGTAACTCATTTTGTATATGTGAAGGCTGAAGTGGGAATATCACAGCTCTATATCAGAGCTGTATTTGCAGAGAATTGAAATTATAGTGAATATGTGAACCTCAGTTTCCATAGCATGGTGACAAAACTTGTGAGATGGTCAGTGTACATAAAATGTTTGTTTCCTCACTGCTGTTAATCTTATTCTTGATGAATACAGTCACCTGTATTTAGAGTTTGGCTGTGTCATGTGCTTTTGGCACAAATATATGGCCAATAGTGGTCATGTTTAGCAGCCATTTGGCTCTGCTTCCTGCTTCTAGGGGAGCTGTGTGTCCTTGAGCCACTTCATCCATGGTGGCAGCAATGGAAAATTATTCCCCCAGATCGTTCCGTGTGCTTCCTACTGGCAGAACCTGAGTCAGCCTCCTCTCCTCCTTGCAGTGGATCTGCACTGCTCCTGGACAGAGGGACAAGGGGCCTCAGCTTGTCAAAATAAGCCAAGTCTGCTTATTTTCCCTCCATTACAGTCACCTTCATTTGTGATTCCACATCATTTTGCTTTGGGCAGCATTGTGATTTTTGAACAACTTATTTTGAGTAGCATACTCTGAAAAACTTACGGGTATAGATGCTCTGCCTCCCTTCATTTATTGCTTTAATGTAATCATTAATTAAATTGAAAGCTCAATCAGCACTTTGAGAACCTGTGAGATGACCAACAGTGTAGTGCTAAGCAGTGGTCTCTTCTGGGAAGTCAGTGCTTTATCAGCAGATATCAGAAATCAGATGTGCTCTGAGCTGTGAGAAGAGCTAGAGCTGTAACCTGCATTTCCTTCAGGTGTTCAATACTGCAAATGACCAAAAAGATTGGTGTCTCCTTAGAAGCTTCCTTTGGAGAATTATCCTGTTAAAGAAAAAAAAAAAAAAAAAAAAAAAGAAACACTGAAATAAAAATAACTTGGAAGGAGGAAAATTAAATGTCCTTCCCCCTCTTTCCATGGTTTTCCAGTCAGTAAAATTAGGGAATGACCCAATTTGGAAAAGAAACTTAAAAATAAACCTTACTACTGAAGTTAGCATGTAGAAGTGCTAGACAGTGCTATATTACATGAATCTTCATTTTGTCCTAAAACCCACCAATCCGGACTCCTTTTGTAAATCTTATGAGAAGCATGGCAGAAATTTTACAGGAAGTTACTCACAGGAAACAGCTTCCAAAACTACCAAAACATTGGAAGTTACAGGATTTTTTTTCCCAAACATACTCATTATTGTGACTTCTAAATGAAAAAAAAAAATTCCTTTCTTCCCGAAATTAATTCTGGGCTAATTAAATTTTTAACAATATTTTTGAATGTATCTGACATATTTAATTTGTTCAGTTCTGAAAAGTACATGGCCTGTAAAGTGACACAAAATTCAGATGATCATAAAATGTTCATTATGGACAAACTTGCTTTCCATGTTTCTCTTGGTTGCATTTGAGTTATACCATTGAGCATTTCAGAAACAAAAGCATCAGATCAGCTTTCTGCCTATATTATTTTGTGCAGGGAGGGTAAACATGCTGCAGAGGAGTGTCAAATTTTTTGAGGTGATTTTTAGAAGTGTTTAATAAAGAAGCATTTTCTTCACTATAGAGTAATAAGTTAAAAAGCTAAGTTCAACCTCTGCTCTTTGAGAATATGAAAATACTTTCTTGAAACATATCTGGAATCAGATGCATGGGACAAGGGGCTCCAATGTGTTTCAGTATTACATGATGGTGCCATTTTGCACTTTCCTCCCAACATGGCCTTTTTCAAATTTTCTGGGCTTACATTTAAAAAGGCCAAGTCTGCTTATTTTCCCTCCAGTTTCTAGTGCTTAGGTTGCAGTTTTTCTACCTCTGATACCAAAGAAAGAATATTTTTGTTGCTACAATGTCAATATCCATTTTGCTACGAGACACAAATGTCCTTCTAGAACCATATTACTTGCCCCAGTGCTTGCAAATCAATACTTCCAGACAGAATAAAGCACACAGTTGTTTCATAGTTCATAGTTAGCAGGCATACTAATTAAATTGCCTATTTGTTGCTTTTCTTACCAATGCTTTCTAATTTGCTTACAATTTTGTGACCAATTTATGTGTTCTATGATTTCCAATCAGAATGTTCCAGAGAGAAACAAAGTTTTGTTTGGAAAAAGTAGAATTATTAAAAAATAGACAATGAAATTTAAACAATCTGATAACAAGTTGCTTTTTCCCCCTCTCATTTCTTTCAGGATATGTAGTCACAGCAGGCATAATTTTCAACTTCTTTTTTTTTTTTCAAATGTAAATGCAGTGTCGTAGTGCAGAAATTAAATTAGAATTAAGAATGATTGTTTGGTATTTATTATGCAGAGTATGCCTACTAGTTTAATGACAGACTTTGACATTTACAATTAACAAAATTTGTACCTTGTCAGCACCGAAAAAGATGAGACTTGCTGTGTTTATTAATTGATTTATTACTTCTGAAAGCATCTAAAGAATGCAAGAGCAAAATAGTTATTTGTGAAATGAAATCTGTAATGAATTCATTGCATTTGGTTGCAATCAGTAGTATTATCATCAGTGTTATTTTGTCAACAATACTGAGAGAAATGGTACAAAATGAGCAGTGACCTGGACTGTTTCTTGCTGTTGCTAAACCAGCTCTGGGGAGCTGCTGAACACAGGGAAGGGTTGAGATGATGGGAACAAGCTGCTTCAAGCCTTTTCAGAGAATAGTCCGAGTAAATTAGCTTTTCTGATGGAAAATGGTCAGCTCCCAGGCCACAGAGAGCTGTGTGGAGTGCAGGCTTGTTAACACTTTGCTGTACAACCAGAAGTGGCAGGGGAGCTACTTGGAAGACTTTGGCTGAGCAGTGCTTTACTATTTCCCCCCAGCCTCATTGGAGTGCGCTCTTTATTATTCACATTGATGCCTTTTCAGGCTGATGCTCCAGGTTTCAGATCCAGGGCCATGGGTGACCTGATGCTCCAGGTGACCCTTCATTGCTCACTGTGGCCTGACCCTGCTCTGCCTCCTTCTCTCACAGTGACAGCAATTCCAGTGCTGGCTCCTCCATTCCCAGCCCCTCTTCCCTCCTTGCACATCTCTTTTGAACAAGATTCTCCATGGTGCCCTCTAGATAAGTTACTGATTAGTCTTGGGGAAGGGGATAAGCAACTGGTCTGAGTAATTCATTGTAATTCAAGTAAGTCATTGATGTTAATAGAAATGGCTTTAATTTGTTGATTTTCCAAATGTACCTCATCATGGCATTTAAAAGCAATGAATGCTTTTTACTCTGGTTCCACTCATTTTGCAGTTCAGTGTCTCAGCCTTCAGGTCATTTTTCAGGTGCTTAATTGACTTCATTTTTCTGCAGTAAAGCCCACGATTTTCCTTATATTGTTGTAATGTCTCTGATACTGCTTTAAAAGCCTCAGTACTGAGAACCTCCCAAAGTGGAGAGAATAAAATCAAAATATTACAGTATAAATGATTTGCTTTTTGGCGTGGGCTTTAAAATTTTAATTTGAAGGAAAGGTAAAACATACTTGGAATTCTAGAAAAGTCTCTTCCTAGTTGAGATCTGCCAAATAAATGGTGAGGCAGAGTCTGACAGCAGCACTCCAGCAACATGGCATAAAGCTCTTACTCATTTATTGCTCTTCCTTCTCCATTTGCTTCTGTTGCCTGCCACTGTTTTGCCTCCAGGTTCTGCTGAGATGGGAATGCTGCACGGAATCTAATCCTAATGCAGAACTGCATTCTGCTCTGAACAGCCTTTAACTCTGAGGTACACTTCCCTTTCCTAAACCCACCTGAGGCTGCATTAATAGCTTAAATGAAGTGTAATGAATCTACATACTCTCCAAACGATTTCCTTTTTGCCCTTTGGTTGCTTTGAATTTTTCAGATTTTTCAGCTGTGAAAATTCTCAATGGTTTCCCTGTTTTCTGAAGGACTTTTATTTTTTGCCTTTGTTAAAACCCCATGTATTCTGTTTTCCCCCCTTAATTTTTCAGCACTCTTTCTGTCCAGATGATGGATGGCTTGCATTTGACTGGTTTGCTTCCTTTACTACAGTGTTAGGAAAACAAGTCGTATTGATGGTGGAAGCGTTGGAGAAGAAAAAGGTGCACAGGCCCAATGTTCAGCAGCACAAACCTCTTCTGCCTCGCTGAGGCTGAAGGTGGGATGGAGCTGCCTGCAGAAGAGAGGAGAGGCAGAGCAGATGGTGTAAGATGAAGGGGTCAGGATGTGCCAGAAATCTCATTTCACACAATGGTGAAGAGTTTTTTTACCAAGTATTTAAAGTAACACCTCAGAGTGCCAGCCAGCCTCCTGTTACAGACTGACAGCAAGTTCATTCTTTCTGCTTATTGGAAGTATTTTCTTTTGCAGGCACCATTTGGTTCTGAGAACTAGGCTGTTGCAAAACCCTCCACTTTATATTTTCAGATTCACAATAAAATAGGAAGAGTTGAAGCGCTTGCCAGCTCCTGTAATTTCATGAAAAGGCTGCATTTGGTGTTTTTCCCCTGATGGCACAATTCCTGGATACAAGCATCTATGCAAGGAACACAACTCATACATTTAGGAATCCCACAGTTATAAATACATGGAAATGTGTAATACAAAACCTAAAAAGAGGGTATTTTTGGTTCCTAATCTTGTGAATTCCAAACCTACTTGCATGATAAGCAATACTAGTGTTGATACCATAGTCTCCTCCTGGTTTTGAGAAGAAAAAAGCATCAAGGTTATTTTATCCCCATCTTAGCATTACTCTACAAGGTCTTATATTGATCCTCTGTTTTGTATATAACCAAAATATTTTAAATAATCAATTTTATTTTTATTTAAATTAGGTTTTCATTTAAAAGCACTAAAATAATGGTGAAAAATATATTTGTTTGCTGTGGTATTTATAAAAGAGCAACTTCATTTTAAAATAAAGGACAGGAAAAATAATGTAGTCACAAGACAAAGGACTTTGATTAAAGATTTTGGATATGAGAAAGTTTTCACAGAAATATATTTTGTTGTTGTGTTCTAGACATGTAGACATACATTCATATAGAGGAAGTATGTTTTATATATTTTATGTATGTGTGTATATATATTTATTTATGCATGGGCAGTTGAGCTTTGTAGGCATCTGATTACAGCACTAAATAGAAATTCCACTTTATTGATATATTAATATTCAGTAAAAGGCCCTAAACCTTTTTTTTGTTTGTTTTTAATCCCACCTACTGTATTTACTTGACAACAAACAAACATATTGTGACAAGCTGGTTTTAGGAATATGATCCTTTTTTTATAATAATAAGAATAGTACAAAAGCAAAAAAAACCATCAAAAGCTACCTGGAGAAACTGTGGAGAATTTCCAAATAATAGGAAATAGGGTACAGAGCAGGTACAGAGCAACCTCCCAGCCAGCTGGAAGGCTGCCTTTGCTGCCAAATTTGGCTTTTTGAAAACATTTTCCTGGCCACAATGAATGCTCCATGGGCTGCAACAAGGTCAATATGGCATCTGCCATTAATCATTGCTTTTCATGTGCTGGGCTTTTAAGACATACTGTTCTTCCAACTCTTTTAGAGTTGGTGGTCAAATAGTTTTCTGACAATATGTTTTCTTTAATTGGAAAGCAGAGAATGGCATAGTCTCACTTTTAATATAAAACATTGTAGTGGTGGATTCTAAGAGGAAATAAAATGGGACTTTATGACCACTACTTACTAAAAAAAGAGTGAGCTTATGCCAAATAGATCTGCACTGATCATGGATAAATTTAGATGGAATTCAAAATCAGGTTTCTTATTATGGAAAGGATGAGATGTTGAAACTGGCTTTTAAATATGAGTAAAAGTCAAATTAGGTCAAAGACAGAACTTGTGAAACCAATGAAGAGGTTCCAATTGTCTATGGCAGCACACAGTTGGACTTGGAGGAGGTGTCATTGCCTCCCAAGCCTGTGTTCCCTGTCCTGCTGGCAAGAATTGCTTTATAGCTCTGCTTGTTCCACGTTACTGGAGGAATCACATGGGCACTTAGGATTGTGCCTACGTGAGGGTATTTGTGCTGGAGGTGCAAAGTCTGAAAGCTGCTGAGTCAGGTCTGTGTTTCACAGTATTTCCCAGCCAGAGGCGCTGGCAGAGCCAGAAGGGACCAAAAACTATGTCTGGCATTTCCCTTCTTCCCTTCCCTTTGCCCTCTCAACTCTTGCTGCTACTACATAGACCGGTCAGAGTGCACAAACATTTACACACACACTTGTGCAGCAGTCTTTGCCTTGAGATGTCTATGGTTCCTCCACTCTTAGTGTTTATTCCAGAATTGCTTTCTTCTGTTTACATCTCATTCCTTGATTTTATCAGTCTTGAGACACCAGTCAAGTGACTTAGGCGGCAAATGTCCTGCCTGTGTTTTTGCATCCATCACCCCTGAATAATTACATAAATGTATCTACCAACTCTCTTATTCTGCTCTTAGTTGAAATTGCTTCCACAAATAAGCAATTTGTGCAGAAGCCTCTGCATCTTCTTCTGCATGATTATACAATGGTGAGGTGTCTGTGAGTCACTGGAATCACCCCCTGTGCTAAATCTGCCTCTTGCCAATAGACTGTCTGGCCTGGACACTGAAAATAGAGTGAGAGGGAAACATTCTATTAACCTCTAATGTGATTCCTTACCACAAGGGAATAAGTTAAGGGATATTTTTGTGTGTGTGTTTTCATTTGCGACAATTAAATATGTGAAATCTTTCTCTTACAGAATAGAAAGTTAAATTACTATGTTTTGATTCTGTGCCATTTTGCTTTTCAAGTCTATTCTGTAGCCTGGGCTAGATTCTTATTTGATAAGAATAACCTAATGAATTTTTTTAAAGCAGCATATTAAAATGCAAAAATAGGGTATCTTGGTTTAAAATGGTGATGTTAATGGATTTCAAACAGCAAAAATAACAGCTTAGTAAAAATAAGCTTTGTTGCCAAGGCTGTAGTATTGCAAAGTGGGAATTTGTTGTATATCCTCTAGAGAAAGGAAAATTATTAGGCTTGGATTAGATATTAAGAAAAGAATCTTTGCTGTGAGGGTGGTGAGGCACTGGAACAGCCTGCCCAGAGAGGCTGTGGATGCCCCATCCCTGGAAGTGTTCAAGGCCAGGTTGGATGGGGCTTGGAGCAACCAGGCCTAGTGAAAGTTGTCCCTGTCCATGGCAGGGAGCTTGGAACAGGATGATCTTAAAGGTTCCTTCCAACTCAAACCATTCCACGATTTTACAATTCTATGGAAAAGTTGTGTTGCTAGTTAATTTTAAACGTGGCTTTATTGCATTGGGGTTCAAATATGTTCCAGAGAATAAAATTACTGCAGTTCAGACTTTAGGAAAGCAGACATTTAAAAGTCTAAATGATTCTTTATCACTTATCCATGACTGGAAAAGTCAATGTTAAAGGGATTTCAGCTTTATAGTGTGGCTTCCAGTAACAGGGTCTTTATCTTGGTGATTATGCCCTGCTAAAAATCAATCTTAGCACAACATTAATTACAAGTGTCAGGTTTTGTTTGCTAACTTTGAGTGTATGCTTTAATGTTTTGTCAATGCAAAAGTATTCCTGATGAAGAGATGATAAAAAGATGGTTTGTGATTTAACTCTCCATTAATTACAAAACTAATTTACTTCTATCTAGCATATTTAAGGCACGACCCAGCAAAGAAGAGTGATGTTGTTCCTAATCCATTTTTAGCAGTGATCTTGTTAGTGCTCCCCAAAGCATGGCTGTCAAGTTATAGATAGAAGAGCACAGAGCTGTTTGCTAGGGAACACCTCTCCCTGCTCCCTCCTCCATCCCTGCACTCCAGCTCTGCTCTTTGTTTCCATTCAGTTGGCAGAACCTGTGCTTTCAGTGCAGGAGCTTGCAGTGCTGGGAATGCAGAGGCATTCAATGCAACGAGGGGCTGATGTTTAGAATAGCAGTCAGGATGGAGCAAAGATGCCTGTGGGGAATTAAATGCCAAGGGAAACTGAAATATGCCATAATCATGAATGTCATCTCTCCTTCCATTGGTCCCTAAGGTGTCAGGGAACCTCAGTTGAGGACCATGCACCAGCAGCCCACCAAGCATGTGATTCCTCTTCTTTGGACTCACTGATGGTATCTGTCAGGGACAGTACAAAAGATGAACAGAAGCAGGGAGAGGCCATGAGTTTCTCAAGGGGATTTTGGAAGTTCTCTGCTGCTTTGTGTTTGAAATGTTCCTTTTCCTCTGAGGGAAGGAGAGAAGTGCATTCCTATTCTAATTGACCTGCTGGGTCGCTAGCAGGGTCATCATCCTAGAGCACATTACATGGAAATACATCCAGAAGATTCCTGAATAACCCCGGTGAGGGAGAGTCCACAACCTCTCCAGTGCACAGTAAGGAAGAAGTGTGAAGGATGCAGCAGAGGCTGATGACAATGCAGATCTCAGTGCTGAGTTGTTGTAAGAGGGTAAGGCCCAACATATGTAGGGTGTATTTAGCTGAAACTGCATTTTTGAACAGAAAAGGAACCTTTATAGAATTATTTAGGTAATCAGTTTTCTGGATTTTTGCTGATTCTCTGTGTAGTCTTTAGGAAAGCTGGTGAAGGGTCTGGAGAATAAATCCTATGAGGAGCACTTGAGGGAGCTGGGGATGTTTAATCTGGAGAAAAGAAAAAGGGAAGAGTGTTTGGTTTGTGTCACATCACCAGAGAGGATCAACACAGGTGATGGAGTGGGCAGTAACTGTAAGTTTTGAGGGGCTCTAATGGATAAGAGGATGAGTAGGAAATGTTATACAGGGGAAAAGCAGAAGCCAAGATCTTGGTTTAAAATAGTTAAAGAATGTAGTCCCAGAAACTCTAATGGGTAAGATCTTTCTGACTCCATACTGCACACAGAAGCAGGCACTGTAAACATTTGAATCTACAAAAACTGAAATATTTCTGTTACCTCATTCTAGATGTTCCATTCAGGATCAAAGTAATTTATAAACTGTAGCACAAATAGGTAAAAAGAATGAAATTTCAGGCCAAATGAACCACCAGTCTAAACAACTTTAAATATTGAGAACTTCAACAAATTCAGTCAATGATAGAAAATGACACCCTCATCAAGACTTCATTTGCTAGAAGGGTGCTTTATTTCAGCTAATCAAAAATGTTTTCTATTACTGTGTAGGACTGTCAGCAGTCAAGCAAAATAAATGGTTTAAAAGTAGATGCATTGGAAATAAATGTGTTTGGATCTTCATGCAGTGGTATCAGCTATATGAGGGTTACAAATGATGAAAGGATAAATTTGGTGGTGCTGACTTCAAATAAAGAATAACATTAGGGTAGCTGCAGACACACAACTTTTAAGATATGGCAGTATAAAAATCCACTTTTATGGCTTTATAGCATATGCCTGCAGGAAAACTAGTTAAAAGCAAATAAGCATTATAAAAGAACTAAAGAGAAAAGCTTTTTCTCATAGAAATTGAGAGAAGTCTGTTATGAACTGTTGAACCTGCAGTGTAATTTAAATATGTTATTTCCTTCTCAAATTAGGAGTCTAGGATTTGCTGGCAAATGATCCTTGTTGAAGATGGTGACACTGTTACTGGTCTATGCTTTTACATTTGTAGCTCAGAAGTTTTATTTCCAGGAAAGAGATAGTCACAGGGAGATCTGTAATTTCTTTAAAACTTGCTTTGGGAAGAACATATCCTGCCTGCTGATTTCGTGTAGGTGGGTCAAGTGTTGGCCTGATAGCTGCTCTTCCTCCCTCGAGTGGTTCAGAACAGGCTGATCTGAGGAATAGACAGTAGGCACAAGACCAGCAACAAGATCAAAATTAGCAACAGATTCTGCCTTTTTGTGTGGGTGCTCAGCACCCCTGGCCAGCTCCACTCCTCCCTGGATGTCTGCTCCACCACGCTGCCAGACTCTTGGCAGAACCAAACCATTCGACCATTCGTTCCAAGCTTTTGATGAAATCTGAGCAGGACCTCTAAGTGACACAAAGTGTTCCCTTCAGCAAAGCACCTCAGCCATCACAGTCTCTTCTTTTAAAGGACCTGCAGAGCAATACCAAGAGCCCCCTTTTTAGGGAAAGTGTACATCCCAAGGCAAGAGCCATTAGCTGGTTGTCAGTTTAAGGATGTAGTTTGTTGGCACAAAGCTTGAGCAGACAGAAGTACCACATACCTTCTTCTAAGTGTTAAGTGCCACTGGGAGGGCAGTGAAGGAGAAAGCAGTGCCATCACTTGAATAATACCATAGATCACTAAAGAACAGTGTGCTGCTTTACTGCATCCTCACTCACAGCTAAGGTAGAGAACTCGCTGTTGTGTAGGGGGTTCGTAACGCCACATATTTCTGTGTGTGGTTAAAAGGGAATTGTCTAGTCACACTGGGCAATTATCTTTTTCAAAGACTTCTTTGTAAGTGAGAGTCGATATGGTTGTTAGTGATAGTGGTTTTCCAACAGTAGTGGGAATGTACCTGGTAATTTCTAGACAATTGAGTGATAAAACCAAGTTGCATTATACTCGGTTAAGTTCATTTTTTTTATCCTCTTCATAAAAGTGACTCTGGGAAACTCTTGGGTTATTGAGCCAGTCTGTTTTCAAGCCTCAGGTTAATTCCAAGGTAAAAAGCTGTTCATTGTGTACACAACCCACTTCTGGTATTTTTCTTTTTGAATATTGGAAAAATCTATAATTCAGGCTCTGCAGATATGTGTCACTAATGTCTGGAACTTTGCACCAAGTTTATTTCATCACCAGCAGAAGAACAAAACTTCTGTGGGAGATAATCAAAGCAAATGGTGGAAAATAACCATTTCCAATCAAATGCTCACAATACTGTGAGGTTTCTACAAGACTGAATTTTACTTCAAATAACAAAGGGATTGAACAAAATCAACCAAGACCTTTAAATTCAATTTCTATGTATATACATTCAAAAAATTTACTTATTTATCTATAAAATGCCATCAACAAATGCTGTAACAAAATATCTACATGCTCCTCTTTGATACCCAGATCAGCCTCTACATTGTTTGCAAAATACTGACAGTAAAGGTGTCACTCTGAAATGGATTTCAACGCTGCTGTCTTCCATTCATCAGAGCATAGCACCAGTAAATTGGTATGAGTTTTTATAGACAATGGCATTTAAAGCAGCACTTGACTCAGCCAACAGCTGTGATTTATTGTCACTCAGTTGGAGCTGCCAAAACACCAGAAGCAAAGAATTGCTTTGGAAAAGGTTTGTATGGGTGGTGTGCCTGCTTTCTGCCTCTTGGGTGGTTATCAACTCCAGTAAATTCCAGGAAAGAATTTATAGGGGAGTGGTGAGGCCCAGGTAGAAAATTAACCATCAGTGAGATGAGGATTTTCATTTACATCATGGCACATTGGTAGGTAGGTCACTGGCAATGCAGTTGCTGCATTCCCGTGGGCTGTCCACTCTGTTTTGCCCTGTATGTCAGCTGATATTTGTGGGTTTTGATCATATGTGTAGTGGTAGACAATGAACTTTCTTTAACTTGGTGTGCCTTGTAGCACTGATACCGTTTTATCATGGTGAGGTGAAAATTGCTTAATTCAGGCTACATTTCTCCCATTCTTCCATGAAAGATGTCAGTGTTTTCCCCCATGACATTCCCAGAGCATTCACTGGTATGAACAGATGAACAGTCCTACATTCACTGTATGAGCAGTCCTACAGGCAGCCTCACCAGTGAATCAGTTGCTTGTGATATTCAGAGCATTAAGAAAAAAGATTAGCAAATGGAGTTTTCACCATAACAGTCTTGCATGATTATTGCTGTAGACATCTTTCAGTGATTTAATCTGTTTACTAGAGACAGAAATGTGTAGCCATTGCAAACTGTCTATAATAATTAGTTCATGATAACAAAGTTATGCCTGGATGATTGCAAGGCAGACTCCTGAGTGCATTTTTATGAAAAGTTATTAACAGTGCTGAGTTAGATGAAACTGAACTAATCCTGTTGTTATCTATCCTATTTATATTTTATAAGCAAGGGCTGTCAGTTTGACTAATGCAACAGAAGTGATGTATATACAGTTATTTATCAAATTATTTGAATGAAATCTCAGTGGCAGGTACTGACTCTGTGCTGGGGTATGTGTCAGTGGGTGTTTCCTCTAGACCTTGCAGAGAGAGGTACTCAGTTTTCTCCAGCCAGGCTAGTTCTAGCTAAGGCTAGCCAAGTTCTTGTCTTCCTTGACGTCTGCACTAAAGGGATGGCTACAATTTCCCATACAAATGAATATTGCTTATTGTGGAAGATTATCTACTGGTACGTTCTCTTTCCTGTTGTTTTGCCTTTCTGTTGCAAGCTCTGGGCAGCTGTGCCATACTAGTGCAGTGGTTCTGAAAATGCACCCTGTGAGAAGCAGAAACAAATTTTCATCTGAGTTTTTCATTCCTTTTTTGAAGCAAAATACATCAGTCTTTAGTTGTTGAGATCATCTCTGTAGCATATATATGAGAAGCCAGCATGTGGAGAAGGACACTGATGGACTTTTCTGTTGTACAAAAGCAGTGTCTAAAGCCTTTTCATTCTCTAAAGCCCTGCCACTGAGCTGAAAAAACCCCTTGCATGTTCTGTAGAAAAGCTGGAAAGCATCTCACCAGAGCCTGCAGAATGGTTTGCTAGAAAGCAGGGACATGTTCCAGGTTTTTTGAGGGAACACACTGAGGGAAGTGTGTTGCCTCATGGATAGATAGATATTCCATGCTTACACAGGTGGCACGTGAGATTTGCCTCTGCTTTTCTAGAGGAATGAGTATGGTTTGCTGATGATGAATTCAAATGTTGATGCTGCTTTCCCCAGAAACAGAGTGAGGCTCTCCTGCTTTCTGAAGAGGTGGGAGGGGATGTTCAGCTGGTGGCTGATGTGACAAACCACACAAACATTTTAATGGATGTTGTTTGGGACAGTGATGGAAGTCACAGTTTCTTAACTTGGAGCTCAGTGAGCATCTTTCTTGGAAAGGTGCTTTCTGGAAAAAAGTACCTATATGTCACAGACTTGCCCTTTCACACACACAGGTGCCAGAAGAACACAGTGAATACAGCAATACTCAGCCCAGGGGTTTACAAATGAGATTGAGCTGAGCTTCTCTTTTCTGCTTGCCCTTTTTCTGCTGACCCTTTGAGGTTTCCCAAAATGGTTCCCCAATCCAGTAGCACTTTCTTTTGCAGCAGTGACAGCCAACTGCTCAGTGTTTTCTCACTGAGAAGAGTACCTGGAATATTTCAGGCTTTCTCTGACAGCCATGTGGGATATGGGTGCTCCTAATTCAGAGGAGCAGTACACCTTCCAGCAGAGGAGTCGACTGCTCCAACTGCAGGACTGGAAGGAGAAATAAAGGATGAGGGCCTCATGTTTTACAGCAGTGGCTCACAGGAGAGGTGGGTGGTGCAGGGCAGAGGGGCTTGGAAGGAGTGAGGAGAGCTGTGGAGGCTGCAGAACTCCCACTTAACGCAGCAGATGCTCAGCTTTGGTCTCTGCTCCTCTTTTTGCTGCAGCTCTGCTCCTGTTGGAGCTGATGCTGGGGGAGGGAATTTGCATGTCTGACATCTTTCAGCCAGTTTGAAAGCAAAGCCAGAAATAGCTTTTTTTAGGGGGAAGGGAAAGCTTAAAAGTTTCATATGCCCTACACTAAAACTTTGCCCCTTTCTGACTGTTTATTTTTCTTTAATAGTTCCTTTAATATGCAAAGTGTAACTGCAAGTGGATCATCAGGCATTTGCTGCTTATATCTGGTTTAGCTGCATGGCAGTTTTAGGGTTTAATAGAGAAAGCAGAGGTCAGGCACTGCCTATGGGAGAGCATGTGCCCCCAAGCCAGCTGTGCCTGGGATGTGCCATCTAAGAGCATTCCCTCTTTTCTCATAAATGACTGGTTTAAGATTAAGACAAATTAAGGCAACATGTTAAGTAGTGGTTGCAATGACTACTTCCATCTGTTTATTCCATTTTTATTTTGAAAATGCATTAATCATACTTCTCCTTATAGTGAGGAAACAGTAAATTGCCAATACTGTAATGTTGCAGCAAAGTTTAAATGTTGGGATACCTTAAGTTTCACAAGTCACTGCAGAATTATTATTAACTGAGTAGCTTAGCCAGACATCTAAGGCTGAGGGAAGTCTCTCTACAGTATCTTGCTATGTGTCTACGTGCCTGTTACCAGCTAGGTTTGAAAAGAGTATGATTCCCAAATATTCAAGTGGACTGTCCACTCAGCTAAGCAGTTAACTGCTCTAGATTTAATATTAATTGGTGTCATTGCTCATTCTGTAGTTGCATCTGCATTTGATTAGAGGAGCTAGAGGATTTACCTTCATCTTTCAAAGTACTTTACTATGTCAAAAAATTAGATTTCCTTTGAAAACAAAGCAGTAGATGTGCCCATTACATCTTTCTCTTGCTGTGTGTTTTGCACAAAAGAGGCTTTTCCATTTTATATATTGCTGTGATAATTTGTCTCTGTCTAACTCTGCTTTTGTGGAGTAAGCGATACCTGGGGGTACATCCAGTTAGTTGTGATTTCGCCTTGTAATTGCAGTTCTGCCCCACTTGGGGGTCACAGTTGTCTGTGCTGACATGAAGCCACAGTTGTCTTTGGAGACTGATGACAGGAAACTTGAATAGAAGTCCTCAAAGCAAATTTTGTCCTGTGCTGCGGGATCTCAAGAGCATACTGTTTGCTCTCACACCATTTCTATAGTGTGTGGAAGGGGCCATGTCTTTGCAGCTGGATAACTGAGATTATTGGCTCTCTAAGGCAAAACTGATGATATGTGGGCTATGGTGAGCATGGGAGGCTTTCCTGTTCCCCAAATTGTGGTTTATGGGTATATGCACACAAGGGGTTTGATGCAGGATGTGTCCCTTTGTGCTCCTCTCCCATGCACCTGGAAGGAGCCTTGGCCAGGGCTGCCAGAGGGTGTTCACCACAGGGGCTGTGAGGGGAAAGCCTCCTGCAAAGCCTCAGGTCTTTGTGCAGCCAGGACCCAGTCTGAGCTGCTGCCACAGCTGCCACCTGCAGAACTCTTCACAGGATTGGTTCTCTTCAGCTGCTGGCTGGGCATGGCACTCACCTGTGCCTCAGCCATTCTCTGGGCATTGCTGCACTCACCTGTGCACCTGTGCCTCAGCCATTCTCTGGGCATTGCTTCACTCACCTGTGCCTCAGCCATTCTCTGGGCATTGCTGCACTCACCTGTGCCTCAGCCATTCTCTGAGCACTGCTGCACTCACCTGTGCCTCAGCCATTCTCTGGGCACTGCTGCACTCACCTGTGCCTCAGCCATTCTCTGGCGCACGGCAGCAGCCAGGGAGGCAGGTCAGGCTGTTGGCAGGGGCAGGTCAGGCTGCTGGCGGGGTGGTGCCTCGTGCTCAGCATCCCTTGCTGTGCTTTCCCTGGGCAGACCCGCTGTCCCTGGCTCTGCCATGGCACCACGGTGGCACTCCTTTGTCCCACTCATTTGAGCTCCATGACTCTCACAACACCGGGCTCCTGTCCACGGAATTGCCCAATAGTCTTTATAACAAATGCTGCAAAGCTGAGGTGCTACAGGGCTCTGGAAGCACTGAAGGTATTTTGCTTTCTGGCACATTTGTGTGTGTGTATGTGTTGTGTGTGTAACATATGTGAGGATTCAAGGCTTAGTTCTGATCCTGCTAAAGTAACAAAGTCCAAATCCTGTTCCTACCGTGGCAGATTTATCAGAGCATGACTGCAGATGCTCTGAAGCTGACTGAGAGACAGCTACGTGCTGTGGACAGGCAGCAGCCAGGAGTTCACTCCTACAGCTACCACAGGAGCAGGAAAACAGCCATGAGTAATAAGAGTGAGTGGGGAATGTGCAGCAATTTAACAGCTAACAAAATGAATGTAAAATGAAACTGTGTTCCCTGCATTAAAATATTAATTATTTCTCTCACCAAAGTAAAATGAAAACAACATTGTAAGCACTCATTTTAAATTTTTAAGACTATATTATTGAGGCACTTACATAATGCATTTGGGACCCACTTTCCTGTTTTGTATGAGAAATAAGAATTTTGGAACAAGATAAATAAGTGAAAAGGAAGTATTTCTCATAATACTGAGAAAATGAAAGTCATGACAATTGCTGCTTGTAGACTTTCCTCCTTTTCCTCTTCCCACTTGAGATGCTGCTGTGCCACTGTATGTTCTGGGGCTGTAACTCTATGAGAATGTGATTGATTGCAGTCAGTCTCTGGTAGAATTCAGTCCTGTAGAAGCATGGATTTAACCTGGGGACTATGGGCTTTGGTCACAGTTCATCATCTTTCTATAAATTGCAGTATGTAGCTGTGCTGCTCCTCACAGCACCTTAGAAAGGATTTGCTGTCCAAAAAAAAATGATCACCTCTCCACTTTGTTCCAATAAGATTGTAATTTGCAGCCTCCAGCATTGTGTTTGTTACTTGACCTGACCAGTGGAGTTTTCCCTGTTGTGTTGGGTGGGTGGTTCATCAGAGGAGGAGGCAGGGACTGGCTCCCTCATGTTTTGCCCCTGGTCAGGTGGGCAGGTCGTTCATTTCTCTCCATGCGTGCTCCAAGATGTGAGGAGGCAATTCAATTCAGGCTGTCTCTGGGCTAGCTGTATAGCACAGCACATCTTCTTTTAAACCAAGGATTTTTCTTTTTGCATGCCTCTAGAGCACACAGCAGCTATTTACCCAGTCACTCATGATAGTGGCATATTCGAATAAAAGTGTTGCACATCCATGCCCATGAGTTGGTAGAGATGGATGGTGCTGCTCCTCCATCTCCCCCCATATCCCACTGATGTGTTCTTTGGTGCTGCACTAGCTCTCAGGTGCATCACAACCCCACTCCTGCCCCCAAAGTGGGTGTGGGCTGTGGTCTGGGGTGTAGGAACAGACACAGTCACCTGTCAGGGCTGAGCAGTCATCTCCTGCAGCTCTTCCCAGTCTCCTCTGGGGAAAAGATAGTTGCACAGGTAGAAAAAGTCCTGAAGAATCAATGTGGCCTAGAGAATTGCCAGCTGGGCCCTCCATGTCTAGGCTAAGGTCTAAGCATGCTGAAGTAATTTTCCATTTTTCATTGTAGAGAAGGAAAAAAACCTGGAAAATTAATATAACTTCTGTTTTCCATAGGAGACAATGGACAGATTGTATGCTTTAAGGTCAAACAGATGTTTCATCTCAATGCATTTTTTTAATCCATAAAAACAGTGGGAAAATATATACGGGGGGAAATGCTTCAAATAGATTAGGGGTGTATTTTTGCTTTATTGCAAATATTTTAAAGCATCATCGAGAAAGAAAAGCAGTTAGTTTTGTCTTAGCTAATATAGTCCAGTCATTTTCAAAGCCATCTCCTTCATTCCTTGTTTTATACAGAATCAGAATGAATTTTCTAAGTCACAAGTAAGGAAAAAAAGAAAGAGGATTTAATTCTTGTTAGCAATTATCAGAAGATGACAAATACTCCAAAATTACTAGCCTTTTGATGTTTAACATCAAAATGAAGAACTGTTAGCTAAAATATTTGGCATAGTTGTGAAAACAAAAATTTTGATGCTACTCTTTAAAATTTCTCTACGAAGGGAACCAGTGAAAGCAAGTGGCAACAGTACCCAGTAACTGCAATGTATGGATAGTGGCATTAGAGCTGTCAGCAGAATGTATTCATGTTTCAGGTGCAGCAGTGTGTGGGTTTGGAGATGGACATATGGAATTAATATTAGCCTGGTTTCTGATAAATACCTGGCTCTGGACTGTGATGGTAGAAAGTGAATCTTCCTCTCCCAGGCACTTAGATGAAAACTCACTGTGGAAAACCTGGGCTCTCCCCTCGTGTTGGCCCAACGTCTGGTGTGAAAGAGCTCCCATGCAAATCCCAGGTTTGTCTGTCTCTTGAGCCTGGCCTGGGCTGGCTGAGCTGCTCTTCGCTGGCACCTTGGGGAGCCAGGACCCGCTCCCGTGCAGGCTGAGGGAGCAGCGCATCGCTCTTCGGGCTGGGCGCTTTAATATTCTCTGCTCACAAGGTTTATGGAGACTTTGTTCAAAAAGCACTCTTGTGTGCCCTCTGCATTTTCAACATCAGATAAGAAGCTTTAGAACCCTGAATTATTTATAGGTTGGTAATACAGTAGATCTGACCTTTTTATGGGGTAGCATCGTGCAGAAACAAATGAAGTATTTTTACACAAGGGTCATGCACGCAAGGCATAATCTTGTTGTTTCAATTGTGATGTCCCCTCACTTTTCTCTGTCCTGGCTGTTTTTGTTGTTGTTGTTGTTTTTTTTTCCCCAATGGCATTTCTTGTATCTTATGTGTGAATTGAGGACAAATAATGCAAAAAACATCTGCTACTTTAAGCACGAGAGGGTTTTTTTCAGCAGCAATTGAACAAATGCAGTTATAAAAAAGTTAAAAAGCTGTACCCTTTCTGCTAATCTCATAAGGATGAGCAATAAGGCCTGTATTTCCCAGTTTATTGAGCCTGAGCAGTACCTTTTACCTGCTTAAATGCCAAAAGCATTGAAATAAAGAAAATTGGCATTGTATTCTCGTGAGTCACCAGAAGAGTAGTGGAATAAGATTTTATCTACTTCACAAGAAACCCAGTGTGTGCCTGTGAGAAGTGTTTTAATATCATCTTTTGGATTCTGAACCCATAAGCCCATAATAAATCCATATGCATCTCTAGTGCTATATTTTGGTTTTGAACCTGATTTCTAGAGATACTAAACCAACAAAAAATTAAAAAACCAAAACCAAACAAAACTCCTCCATGTCAGCACTTTTAAAAACTCCAAGGAAACCCATCCAATTTCGAAATTTTGAACATCTGCATCTATACTTTGGACTAGAAAACCTCAAAAGAGCTCCTTTGTAGAATGGGAAGAGAAACCCAGAACAGCACTCACATGCACACATTTGCTTTCCTCACCAGCTTTGATAAGATTTTAAAGGCAGGACAGAATGGCAATGGGTTAGGTGAGTTCCTGACTACTTCTCACTCCCTAGAGTTGCATCTCTCAAAAATGCAGGCTTGGGCTGCATACTTGCACTGAACCATAGTGTATTGAATTTGTAGTAGGTTGGCACTGCAGGTCTGAGCCTAGACTGATGCTTTAAAGCATCCCTCAGATGGGAAAGATAAATTAAAGATTAATTCAATAAGTAGCAGAATCACTCATTTGTGCACTGCTATTCAGTTGGACTTTTTTACTTATTTTGAATGGTAAAATAGGGACATTTAAAGATTCAGACTGAGCAAAATATGAATGTGAAAAGACTGTGCTCTCATTGGCTTTAAAATCCAGCACAGTAAGGAAGTGATGTGGGTCAGTGGATAAAGGCAGAATAATAACTGCATAGAGGCAACTTTTGAACATCACTGTAAGATGCTGTCAGATACTTCAAATTTTTAATCTTTTAATTTGTCACAATTTTTTTTCCCTTTAAAAGCTATGAAGGTATGTAGCACTTCAACAGACGTGCTGGTGACTTGTAGCAACTTAATCCTATGAGTGCCATGTCTCAGGTGTCCTAAGAACTCCAGCATGGCTCCAGCTACAGCTGCTTGCAGCACTTGGCCTCCTGATTCCAGCTTGCTGTGGAAGTGACTTCAACTGAAGCTTTAAAGATATTTTGTAACACTTATATTTGTGGCTGCAAAAATATTGTGAAACTTCTTTTAGAGAAATTGGTAAGGGAAGTATGATGGTGCCAAGCTGTGAAGTGAGATAAGAGTGGAATATCTTCCAAAATTGCTCTTTTTTTTTTCTTTTTTCATGTATAGATTTTTGTATAATTTTATTCTTACTATTGAAAGCAGGGATTTCAGTTATGGGGTATCTGCTTTCATCTTTAGTTATTTCCAGTAGCTCCAGTGAAGTTATGCTGAACTTCCACCTCTGAAGGATGTGACTGGGGGCTTGGCCCCTCCTAAATTGGCCATTTCACCAGAGGAGACCCTGCTCTGCTGACAGCAGGTTTATAAGCCCCTTTTCAGCATCCTCATCCTTCCCACAGAATAGAAGAAGTGAAGCAAGAGCAAAATGGTCTCCTCTAAAATTTTCATTGTAAAGAGTGATTGAACCAGTGGAAAATAAGTTCTGTTTTGGACAAAATGATTAAAAATGTATGAGATAACTGATTTCAGTCTAGCAGGAAAACCAAAACAAAGCAATGACATGTGTAAGGGATTGAATTGACTTCTGAAAATGTAATTCTAATGCACCAAACAATCAAGTTGCCATCTTGATATGTTGAGGACTTGGTGCCTCACTTCAGCCATTTTGTCAGACATTTAATTTCACTCTGGCTTAAGAAGTTTGGCTTCTGTTCCATGTCTACATTGCAATTTTCTTTTAGGAGCATCACAGCCATGTTGCGATGCTTCACAGTGATGTTCTCACTATGTTGTTCTAAAACTAAGAATAGGAGAGTATGAATAGGGGTTTATAAAATGGGGAGAGACTTTTATAATAGGGCCTGCAGCAACAGGACATGTGTTAATAGTTTTAAACTAAAAGAAGATAGATGCAGACTAGATATAAGGAAGAAATTTTTTAACAATAAGGGTGGTGAGGCACTAGCACAAGTTTCCCAGAGAGATGGCAGATACCCCATCCCTGGAAAAATGCAAGGTCAGATTGGATAGGTCCCTAAGCACCCTGACCTAGTTGAAGATTTCCCTGCTCATTGCAGGAGGCTCAGACTAGATGACCTTTAAAGGCCATTTCCAACCCAAACTATTCTATGATGTATGATTTTATGAATGCCACTGGCGTGGAGCTAGTCTGGAGACTGAGGAAACCTGTGATCTGTGTGGCCAGTCTCAGAAATCTGGCCTTTTTGTACCATCTGAAATGAGCTGAGTACAGTTTTTCCACATTATGTGATTAACTGAAAGTTCCTTCTCAAAAAATTATCTGTCCAGGATATTCTTCCATTATCCTGTCATCAGCAGTAGAAGTAGTTCCTTACTGGAGCTCAGTGGTGTCTCACTGCCAGATTTGAATGAAATCCCCATCAGATCTCTCCATAGTGCAGAGTTACAGCAGGTACCTGTTGGAAAGCTGGCAATTCCTTCTTTCCAGGGTAAGGGTGGTACAACACAGAATGGGCATGTCAGACTTCTTTGCTTGGTATCACTTTTATTAAAATAAAACACAAATGATGTTTTTTCAGTGTGGGAAAGCTTTTCTGCTCTGATCCCATGAAATCTTGCATACAATGTGAATATAGTGTAGCATTTAAATATGATACACAGATTTCCATGCACTTATGCTGTATAAGAGCAATGTAGCATGAATCATCTTACTATGACTGCAGGGCTTTTGCAAAATATCCCTTAATTCTGTCTGGTCAGTCCCTGCTGTATAGATTGAAAAAATTATAATCTCCCTCAAATTGCTTACATCTGAATGCTTCTGTGTTTCAGAGTTTCTTCAAGCTCTTTTAAATCAAAAGAAAGATGATCCTGTCCGGTTGCTGACTCATGCCTCTTATGTTTCTGTTCCGTTGCACAGGGCTTTTAGCATTCTTCAATGTAAATGTATCAAACTGGGTAAAGCAGACATTGCAGAAGCCACATCTTCTTGAGTAATAGCTGTGCTCTGTCTCAGGTTTCCTTAGACTTAAGGAA